>NC_056526.1:187614155-187755000 GCF_019175285.1 Sceloporus undulatus | reverse complement strand
AATAATAATAATAATAATAATAATAATAATAATAATAATAATAATAATAATAAGCAATTGTGTTTTTAAGTTAGAAGCTTTAATCAGCCGGGAAGAGATTTTAAAAATAAAACAAATACTGTAGGCTCATGTTGTTTCACCACAAATATGTCCTTGATCTGTCCATGACCTTTAGGAAATATCTGGATTTCTTTACAACAGTAGCTTCTAGAAGGCAAGCTAGAGGAAAAATATCCCTTTTGCAAACACGTAAAGCAAACTTTGGTCACTCTGACGTGGGGCACTGTGTGCTTCACAGAAATTCCACCTATACCAGCTGTCGTGTGGAGTCTCTGCATGCCAGTGGTATCGGTAAGCATTCCTGGTGTCAAGCTGGGCTGGCCAAAGTGAATCAAAATCATAGAATCATAGAGTTGGAAGAGACCTCAAGGGATACCCAATCCAACCCCATTCTGCCATGCAGGAACTCTCATTCAAAACATCCTCGACAGATGGCCATCCAGCCTCTGTTTGAAGACCTCCAAAGAAGGAGACCCCACCACACCCCGAGGGAGTGTGTTCCACTGTTGAACAGTTCTTGTCATCAGGAAGTTCTTCCTAATGTTTAGGTGGAATCTCTTTTCCTGTAGTTGGAATCCATTTCTCCATGTCCTAGTATCTGGAGCAGCAGAAAACAAGCTTGCTCCATCCTCAATGTGACATCCCTTCAAAAATTTAAACAGAACTATCGTAATACCTCTTAACCTTCTCTTCTCCAGCCTCAACACACCCAGCTGTCTAGGCTGTTCTTCATAGGACACAATTTCCAGACCTTTCACCGTTTTGTTGCCCTCCTCTGGACTTGCTCCAGCTTGTCAACATGTGGCTATGTGGCTGGTGGGCCACATAGAGTCATAGAGTTGGAAGAGACTTCAAGGGCCAGCCAATTAAATCCCATTCTACCATGCAGGAACTCACAATCAAAGCACCCCTGACAGATAATAATAATAATAATAATAACAACAACAACAACAACTGTTTATTTATAGTCCGCTTTTCCTTGGCAGATCAAGGATGGCCAACCAGCCTCTGTTTAAAATCTCCAAAGAAGGAGACTCCTACACACTTCGAGGCAGCACTATCAGTTTACCCTGAAGTAAAGAGAGATATTGCTGTCAGTCAGAGGAGATAATATTTGGACCAGTGATCTGATTCAATATGTTCCTCATTAACAAGAGCACATTGTATTCAGGTGTACAAACTAGTGTGCATTTTTCTGTAACTAAGCATTTTGATTTGTTGTAATTTTTCTTCGGCTTGCCTAAATGCCCTGAAATCATCAGATCCTATCTGACCTTGGAAACTAAGCAGGGTCTGCTCTGGTTCATTGTCAGATGGGAGACTGCCAAAGAATACCAGGTGCTGTAGTCTTCATTTCAGAGCAGGGCAATGACAAACCACCTCTGAGTATACCGCGCCTAAGAATACCCTATGAAATTCATGGGGTTGCCATAAATCAGCATGCAACTTGAAGGCACACACAGAGACTTGCATACCTCTTAAGCTTTTCCTTCCCCCATAAAAGCAGGATCAGTAGAGCATTGGCAATAGTCAGTTTCAAGACATGCATCACAATATGACAACAAGCCTGGTTGATGTTCTGTAGTCATAAGAGATACCTGCATCTCTCGTTACTGGAACTTTTATTTAGTTTTACATTACATTACATTCCTATTTCCCTCACGGTTTGTCTTGTCTGTCTTTCATTTCAGGGAATCCAGACATTCCAAAACCCCGACGGATCCTACGATCCTCATGGGGCAGCAATCCTTATTTCCGTGGGTCCTATTCCTATACTCAAGTTGGATCTAGTGGAGCAGATGTGGAGAAACTTGCAAAGCCACTGCCTTATACTGAGAGCTCTAAGACGGCTGTAAGTATTGCTCAGAAGAGGACCCGGTCACTTCAGTGAGAGGAAACACTTTTGTAAAACTGGCAGGTCACAGAATCATAGAATTAGAATTAGAAGAGACAACAAGGGCCATCCAGTCCAACCCCCTGCCATACAGGAAGAAGCAATTAAAAGTCTGAAAAGACCTCTGTAAGGAATTATAGGGATGGGGTGGCTTAGTGGTTAAGACACCAGTTCTGACAATTGAAAGGTTGGCAGTTCGAGGCCCTAGTGCAGTGATGGCAAACCTATGGCACGCGTGCCAGAGGTGGCACTCAGAGCCCTCTCTGTGGGCACATGTGCCATCGCTCCAGCACAGAGTTTGCCAGAGTTTGTTACTAGAAAGCCAGAGGGACATGGCACTTTGCAGTAAATGAGTGGGTTTTGGGTTGCAGTTTGGGCACTCGGCCTCTAAAAGGTTCACCATCACTGCCCTAGTGCTTCTTGATGGTGTGAGCTCCTGTCACTAGTCCCAGCTTCTACCAATCTAGCAGTTTGAAAGCATGCAAATGCAAATCGATACATAGGTAGCACTTCAGTGGGAAAGTAACAGCATTCGGTGCAGTTATGCTGGCCACATGATTCACAGAGTAGTCTTAGGACAATGCTGGCTCTTTGGCTTAGGAACGGAGATGAGAACCATCCCTACAGTCTGTTACAAATAGACATTCATGTCAAGGGACTACCTTTACCTTTACCTTTACCCAAAGAATGATAAGATACTTTAAGGGACATGACCTGAACTTTCTAAACTCTAGAAGTGATCATCATAAAATAAATTACTGCTGAATGCACCCCAGAGGTATAGAGATGATAGTGACAACATGGAGCCTGTCTGGTGAACATAACCTCACTCCCACTCATGCTTTATTGGGCACAAGTTGTCCATATAGCTCACGCAAGGGCAGCTTTTGACCCGTCAGATGTTGGACTGTAGTGCCCATCAGCCCTAACTAGCATAACGAATTATGAATATCATGGGAATTGGGAGTCCAACAACACCTAGATGGCCACAAGTTGCCCACTGTTGAGCTATTCTCATTCAGGGCTTCCTTAGTTCCACCTCTGACATGCTGTGCAGAGAATGGAGAAATACACATGGGTCAAGATCTTACATTTCTGCATTGCTCTGCTGTGCAATTACGTGTCCTCCCATTACTTGATAACTCAAGTCCTAGGCTCTTGTTGCTTATTGGTGGGATGGAGAGGGAGTAAGGAGGCAATTCTGACCATAAACAAGCAGCTAGTCTCAGTTCAGTTGGCTGGAGGGAAAAGAAATGAGGGTGTGTTCTCAGATAGAGTGCATCTTTCATTTCAGTTCCCCAGAAGATCAGAGCAACAGGAACTTCATGCCCCGAATCACCTGCTCCCTCACTTCCCTGCCCCACTGGTAAAAGACAGCAGCGGAGGGACCTTCCAGATCTTGACAGCTGCTTATGATGGGAAGTTTCTGGACAGAGTGCAAGGGCAAGTGAATAGCCCTATGCCCTGAAAGTAAATCACATGTGCATAAGTCACTAATAGGATGCCAGCCATCTATGAGAGTGCATGCTTGAATATTTTAATTTCTGTTTATTTTTTTAAAAAAATAAATAATTTAGGTGGGCATTTTTTCTTTTTGAAAACATTTTTTAAAACTTTGTTTCCCTTTCTTTCCCCCCTCCCTTGCTTTCCTTGGCCTGTCTCTCTCCAGCCTATGCAGGTGATGTTTTCGGGGGAAGCCACTCACAGGAAGTATTATTCCACTACCCATGGTGCTTTGCTTTCTGGCCAGAGAGAGGCAGCTCACCTCGTCGAAATGTACCAAGACCTCTTGCAATGCAAGAACTGAGAGGTCTGAACTTTCAGAAGAACCACTAACTCGTGATTCCTTTTTGCAGATGTGCATTTAAAGGATCCTTTTCTTTTCTTTTTTAAAAGGCTAATAATAGAAACATTTATATCTTTTTATAAAAAAATAAAAGTCTTAACTATTTTAACCTGTAGTTGATTGATTGATTGATTGTAGCTTATTTTCACGTACTGTATTGTTCATGGAAGAGGGTGTTTCTTCCTGTCTGGGTGAAGGCTATTTCTTTTTGTGTAATTTCATTTCTGATTGAATTTCTGGTGCTTCTTTTGGAGGTATTCTCCCCCTACCCCTGTCCTCCGGTATTGTAAGTGCCTTTTATATTTCAATAAATGTTGTAATAACCACTGTGGTTGTGTGCAGTGTATTCATTTATTTGATTAATTTATATCTTGCCTTTCTTAGTTAAATTAATATGCAGCCTTTCTGTTTGTTTATTTAATTTATAGTTCACTTCTTCGAGCTGACGCTAGTAGGGAAAAAAACCCTTCCAGCTAGACAGAGGACAAAAAAAGGGAGGCAGGTATAAAAAGAAATTCCATTGTCAGAGTCTTTGGAGCGGGTTTAGAGAAGGGTATCAAGGATAAAAAGAGGTGGTTGTTCATGTTATCCACCCTTAAGTCAATCTCAACCCACAGCGACCCTGTAGATAAGACATCTCCAAGACTCCTTGTCCTCCACTGCTCTGCTCAGTTCCTGGAAATTCATACCTGTGACCTCTTTTATAGGGTCTATCCATCTTGCCTGTGACATCCCTCTCTTTCTGCTTCCCTCTACCTTTCCTAGCATTATTGTTTTCTCCAGTGAGTCATGCCCTCTCAAGATGTGGCCAAAGTACGACAGCCTCAGTTTTGTCATCTTGGCTTCCAGGGCGATTTCTGGCTTGATCTGTTCTAACACCCATTTGTTTGACTTCTTGGCTGTCCATGATATCCTCAGCAATCTTCTCCAGCACCACATTTCAAATGAAATACGCTTTCTTAACTGTCTAGCTCTCGCAGCCATGCATGGTAATAGAGAATACAGTGGCTTGTACGATTCTAACTTTCATGCTCAGTTGTATATCTTTACATTTTAGGTCCTTTTCTAGTTCTTTCATAGCCCTCCCCATTCTTAGTCTTCTGATGATTTCGTGACTGCAGTCCCCGTTCCGATCAATGAAAAGAGGTATGAAGAACAAAACATGAGGAAAGCTTGATTGAGCTGGGTATGTTCAGCTTGATGAAGAGAAGATGGATGGATTGTCCTTTTTAAATACCTCAAGGGCTGTTACAGAGAGGAGGGTGTAGGTTTGTTCTCTGCTGTCCCAGAGCATAGGGTCAGGTCTAAGGGTTTTAAGGGATAGGAAGGTGGATTCTGATTGAATACTAGAAGGTGCATCTTGATAGTGAGAGAGAGAAAGAGCTGTTTGGCAGTAGAACCAATTGCCTTGAGAGGTAGTGGTTTCTCCTCTGGATGTCTTCAAAAAGCTACCTGCTGTGAATACTGTAACTGGACATCTTGCTTTGAGCAGCAGGTTAGAGCTGATGGCCTATAAAACCTCTATCAAATTACTTACTACTATTACTACTACTGCTACTACTACAAATTACTACAGTGGGCCCTTGTTATCCGCTGGGATTTGGTTCCAGGACTCCCCGGATTACCAAAATCTGTGGATGTTTAAGTCCTGTTATATACAATGTTGTCCCTTATATAAAATGGCAAAATCAAGGTTTGCATTTTGGAATTTATTTTTTTAATACTTTCAAACTGTGGATACAAGGGCCACTTGTGTTTTTATTCCATCTCCTCCACCTGCTTTTTTCCCCAGTTCAGGGTTCAAGGCATCTTATAACAGTTACAAATAAATGTACAAACAAGCATACCAAAGTTAAAAAGTAAACTATCAAAACAAATTATTGCTGTGTGCCTTCAAGTAGTTTCTGACTCCTGGCCACGGGTGTTTTTTGGTTAGATTTGTTCAGAGGGGGTTTGCCTTTGCCTCCCTCTGAGGCTGAGAGAGTGTGACTTGCCTAACATCACCCACTGGGTTTCCATCACCGAGCAGGGATCCAGATACGCCATTGCTTGCATTGTGTGCCTGTTTACTGCAATGGGGAATACAGGCATGCTTCAGTTAACAATGCTTCTGATAAAGAAGCCCCCTTTTATGATGTCTCTTTATGCTTCTCAGATGGAAGGTTTGCAGCACTAGCATTGAGAGGATGCCATAGACTTTCAGTGCTGGATTGCGGCAGTGTGCCTGCAGCAAACATTGCAGTGAGCCAAGCTTGAGCCGGGAAAGTATGGGATTCCACTCCGCCAACCATTCTGTAACTGTGCACCTGCTTACAAAAAGCAAACTGAAGAGTAACTGCTTCCAGTAACCCTTTCTGAACATGCATGAACAGCAAAGCAGAGGGAAAACAAGGAAGTCTAGATCTATTCATTTGGCCACAAAACTGGAAATCACAACAGCAGAGGACAACAGGAAAAGAGTCAAGGATGCATTTTCAAAAAGCTTTATGTGGTCTCTAGGAGGGCGCAATATCTGTCTCTGTCTATCTATCTATCTATCTATCTATCTATCTATCTATCTATCTATCTATCTATCTTCCATCTTGTGAAAGGCATTCATGACCTGGTTGTTTCATTTCAAGTGACCATACTGGTTTTCGATAAAAGCATTACTGAAACATGTTGAACTGCTTTTTTGTGTGTAGTGTAGGAACCTAGCCCTTCTAGAATCTTAGCGCTGGGAGGGACCACAAAGGCCATGCTCTTTTCATGTTGTTTCTGCCAAATTTCCTGTTTAAAAAGTCATGCACAGGGGCATATACTATGTAATGTACAGTGTTTGTTTATGCAATCCCAGTAAATCAAATGGCACATTGAAGGCAATGACAAATCATTAGGCACCTTCCAGTAACACCTTATATCTGGAATAGCCATAGCCATAGCTATATCTGGAATCCCATGGGTTAATTCCAGGACAGTAAACCCACTGAATCAGTTGCTGAATGATGAGTCAACACATAGGTAAATCCAATTGATTCAATGGGTTAGGGTTAGGGTTCAATGACTATACCTGAATTTATACTAACAACAGGATTTAGGCCACTGTGGAATTGTTACACCTGTGGAATTCTGCTTATGCAACCATATACTGCTTACCTCTGTTGCACAATGGGCAAAAATTACAACAGTTGTACAAGGAAACTTACATATGGGTATGACACCCACAGGATTCCAGCCCAGAAGACCATTTCTGGTTTTCAAAATGTTTTCACGCTGTAAAATTGGGCAGAAGAGATCTTTTTTAAAAGATGAGTAGGCCGAGTGGAGCCTGTGGGCCACATGTGGCCACTGGGATTTTTTTTGAGGCTCCTGAAGCTCCAACAATAGCAGGGTGAGCCGATGTCATGACTGCAAAGGAGGACAAAGCACTGTAAAATGCATTCAAAAAAAAAAAGTAGGACGCGTCCAAATAAAAGCCAAAATATTATTATAAATTTGTGGTTCTTAGCCTCAAAATAGAGGACATTTTGGAATTCCTCCTGGGCAGAAGGCTGAAATGTAGGACATGCCCAGGAGGATGTCTGCTCACCCTGTCAATAGTCTCTCAATCCTCTCAATTTAAGGGGAAAAAATGACATTTTTTGGGGGGGTCTGGAAAGTGCACCAAAAATACCCAAAATGCATGAAAACCTCAGGCATACCAAATCCCCAGAGTCCAAAACCCTCACTACTCTCAAATGCTTTTCCACCACAGTCAAAATGGCGACAAGATGTGACATGACGCCATTTCTGCCTGTCCTATTCAGAAGGGCTACAGAAGCAAATGAAGGCATTGGGCCTTGACTTATAGGGAGTAAAGAGGGGGGCAATGGGCACCTGCCCCACCACCATGTCTTTGCCAACCTGTGATTTAAAAGGTGAATTATGGCTCCCAGGGGCTTCCAGAAGGTGCAATGCAGTCTTTTTCATTACCAGAACAAGCATAGCCTACAGATGAGACTTGGGGGTCATGGGCCACACTGTGCCCACCCAATGCAGAGATCTTGGACCAGTTCAGGAAGTGGCATAGCATCCTCTCCCAGATATATAGGCTCTATATAGGTCCTATACGGCTGTGAGGCCATCTCTTTAGAGCATACGTTTATTTCAAGCCCATATGCTCCCTGCCCTGCTCCTCCGTCTGTAAACACATCTAAATTTACATGCCTGCCCATAAACAATGGCTAAATTTAGCCCAGTGGGAGAAATCTGAACCTGGAGTCATAAGGGCAGATTGTTCAGAGTGCTACAGTTAATTGAAATGACACTGGAGGTCAAGATATATTTTAAAAGGGGGGGGGTCTTGCAAACCCTAAAACAGCCTTGAGGCCACTGTCAATCTGCAGATCCCATTTCTCCAACCACTACCTGAGATTGTGGCAACTGATCATCATCCAAGGGGTTCAGGGAAGCAACTAAGGGGTTGCATCCCCCAGGAGGGGGGGCAGGTTTTGTTGTGCATGCCTTAAAGTTATTTCCAACTTATGGAGACCCTAAGCTAAAGCTGTCATGGGGCTTTCTTGGCAAGATTTGTTAAGAGGAGGTTTGCAGTTGCCTTCCGCTAAGGCTGAGAGGGTGTGACTACTTGACCAAGCTCTGTTCAGTGGGTTTCATAGCTGAGCTGGAATTGAACCCTGGTCTCCAGAGTCGTAGTCCAACATGCAAACCACTATGCCATGTTGACCCAGGTATCCCTACATTTCATAACTGAGTTTTTATGATGCTTTGCCCATATTATTACTGTGTATTTATGTTAAATATTGGGACTGTTGTTGCCAAATCAGGACAGTTAAAAAGGTATGATGTTGATGAAGGTTGCTGAATGTTGCCATCATACCCTCTAACTGTCCTGATTTAGCAGCAACAGTCCCAATGAATCCTCTGCCTTCCCACTTTTTCACCTAGTTTTAAAAGGTCCCTGTTTGTCTCTCCCCCTTCCCCCTTTGTCCTCAGCTTATTTCATTTGCTGCAAACTGAGTTCAAAGTTCAGGTGTTAAGTCCAAAACACATTGCAGACATAGCCCAGTTTGAGACTGGTTTAACTGCCCTGGCTCAGTGCTAGGGAATCCTAAAAAATGTAGTTTATTATGGCACCAGAGCTCTCTGACAGAGAAAGCTAAATATCTCACAAAACTGCAGTTCCCAGAATTCCCCAGCATTGAATCAGGGCAGTTAAAGTAGTCTCAAACTGGAATATTTCTGCAGTGTGTTTTGGACCGTAGTTTGTACTCAGTCATTGAAGAAGAGCTTGCCCTTCCCAGGAGGCTCAGGCAACAGCAAACTGCTGCAGCCTTTCCTAGCTTGTGTCTTCTTCCTCATGAACAACCTTTGCCATCATAACCACTCTCTGATGTTGCTTGGTCACAGGTGTCCCACTTTTCATCTGAAATGCTGAAGGCTATGTAATAGGAATTACATAAGAACAAATACTTCCTTCTATTTCTATTATAATCTGCTGCATTGAAAGATTTAGGAAGAACCCATACCCAAAGAGAACACATGCTTTAGTGAAGAAGGTTCTTGGGCCGATCCCTCATGCTTCGGGTTCAAAATACTGTAGAAGGAAGTGAAATTAGATTAGACTAGATAAAATATAGCACTGAATCCATTTGTTGATGCCAATTAGAGAAACCGAGTGAATGTAAATTTGGCAATCAAAAGGTATGTAAATTCATAGATGAACGAGTCTACTCTGTTTGGAAGTAACAATTGGCTTTAGGCATGATTGGTTGATTGATTGATTAGCTTTGATTAGATCAGATTTATGGGTTAGATCTGAGAGACTCAAACATTGCCTTAGAAGAGGTTTTAGTAGGGCAAGTAGCTAATAAGCTAATATCAATCAAGGACAACTTTTCTAAGTGTCTGGAGGAGTAAGTGTTTGTCTATAAAAATTCATGCCACAATAAAATTGGTGGTGAGTCTTTTAGGAAGCTCGGTGTATCTGACAAATGGTATGTCTGCCTTTCAGTAGTTCCAAGTTTAGATTCAAAAAATGGTGAAATGCTGCCATCTTGTGCATAAGCATGAATGGAAGAACTGTGCATAGAGGCTGGTTTGACTGGCGTGAGATGGAGCAAGCAACTGACCTTTGTTTACACAGATTTGTAACTGGCTTTTCAAGGTTGCAGAATTCTTTATTGGAAGCTAATGGTGCTTGGCTGGCAGAATAATGTTTGTGTAAAATACAATGTCTTTGAAGAACTCGCTGTCCAAAAAGAAGGATGTTCCTTTTCATTTCACGCCAATGGCCAAACCAAGAGTGACTTGGCTTATTTATTTGGGCTTCATTGTTGGTTTGTAAGGAATTTATCACCAGGGACGGATCCCGTGCAGCAATTGAATTTAAACTGGAAAAAAACTCCAAAAGCGGGTAGATTTTCAGACAATGTAAGGGTTAATGAGCATTAACACAACATTAACCCGAACGGAAAGTAGACAAAACCCACTCCTTTTTACTTTCAGAAAATCCCAAAAGTAAAAAGGAGCAGGCATTCTGTGTGATAAACTCCTAAGACAGTGTCCTGCAAAAATTCTTTTTCAATATTGTAGCTATTTTAAACGTATTTTTGGGTGCTGAATTAGAAAAAAAACACACAATAAAAATGTAATATTGTGCACCGTTCTTTCATAAATTTGATATTTTTCGCAATTCAAGTGTTACAGTACTCTGCTTCGATTAAGTGCAGACACTGATGTTCCGGTGTAATTTCTTTTAGTACTTTTGAACAATTTTTTAATGTTTCATGTCAGCCAATTAAAGTGTTTTGAAAGTGTATTAGAAGATTTAACCCCTTTCTTTTTGCAGGACGTTTCTTTGCAAGATCACTTCATTCAGTCACATATTACCACATAAAAATGTCAAAGCAACTTGTGAAAGAATGTATGCGATGGAGGATATCTGAGGTCATTTTTGGATCTGGAAAGCTGGATTCATATAAAACCAGCAAACATTCCTCAGTTTTGCAGGCCTGTATTGTTAGTTGTAAAGGGAGTGGGCCCAAAGAATCATAAAGGTAAAAAAAAAATCAACATGGGTTTCTGAGAGTTCCCCCATGACATTCTTGCAAACAAGCTGGTAAAATGTGGGCTACACAAGGCAACTGTTAGGTGGATTTATAATTGCTTGACTGGCCGAACCCAAAGGGTACTCAGCAATGGCTCCTCTTCATCCTGGAGAGAAGTGACCAGCGGGGTCCCACAGGGTTCTTTCCTGGGCCCAGTGCTATTCAGCATCTTTATCAATGACTTGGAGGACAGAATAGGGGCATGCGTATCAAATTTGCAGATGGCACCAAATTAGGAGGAGTAGCTAATACCCCAGAGGACAGGATCAAAATTCAAGTCATATGCTTCTGTCTTATGGTGACTTTAATGGGGTTTTCCTGGCAAGATTTGTTCAGAGGAGGTTTGCCATCATCTTCCTCTGAGGCTGAGAATATGTGACTTTCCCAAGGACACCCAGTGGGTTTCACGGCAAATTTGGGAATCGAACCCTGGTTCCCAGAGTCGTAGTCCAACATTCAAACCACTACACCATGCCGGCTCTAAACCTTGGTACAAATTACATTGTTGTGTGCCTTCAAGTGATTTCTAACTCATGGCAACCCTATCATGGGGTTTTCTTGGCAAGATTTGTTCAGTGGAAGTTTCCCATTGTCTTCCTCTGAGGCTGAGAGCATGCGACTTGCCCAAGGTCACTCAGTGGCTTTCATGACCTAGCAGGGAATGGAATCAGTTAGGTGCTTCCAAGTGCTATCCAAAGGTACATCAAATCCAACATCCACCAACCAGATCGAGAGTGGCTTTCTGCTTCTGACCTCAGGGATTCTGTATCGATATATCATGACTTTGGAGAACTGGGTTTCTGTTGGGAAGGTCAGCTGTTTTAGAATTGATTTCTATGTTCTTTTTCAGGTCTGGAATCATTGCCACGCTTCAGGACAGGCTGGGATGGAAACAACGCCGAGGCTTATGTAACTCTCTGTGAGAACAACCACCCCCCTCCCTTAGCTTGTTGTATGTGGGGCAGTGACACTGAGGGAATTCAGTGGGGAAGGAATGAAAATCACACTGGACCCTTTTGTCATTGGCTTGTCCTGATTCTAAGAGCTGGAAAAGAGAAGCAGACCCTTTTCTTTTGCTATTCCACTTGAGGGATGCTCTGACTTAAATTAACATTGTCCAAATGATTTTGTCAGCATCATCTCATTTTGAGTTAATGATCTACAGCACATTGTTAATATTAGCTGCGACAGGGTAGATCTATGGCTTTCCAGCTGCCATGACAGGGACAGTGCAAGCAAAGGCAGGGCAGTGATTTTCTTGCCTAACAAACAGCCATATCTTAATTAGACCATGGCTCTCTCTTGGTACCAGTGAGTCTTGCAGGTTGATATTTCTTGCTCAGGTCATCTCCACTACAAATGATGCCAGTGCTGTGGAAACACTAGATCCAATGACAACCATTGCAACATCAGAGCAGGGCTTTGGGATGTACTTTCCAAACAGCAGATCTGGCTTACCCAAAGTAAGTTCAGTAATAGGCATTAGCATCCCAAAGTGTGTGGTGTGCGCACATGTTCGCAGTTAGTCTGGACAATCAGTATGCAAAAGGATCTTGTAGTACCTTGGAGACTAACTGCAAGAAAGAAGTTGGTAGCATGAGCTTTTGTAGACTTGACATGCATCTATTTCTTAACATGTATCAGAGGAAGTAGGCTCCGGTCTATGGAAACTTCTTTGTACCAACTTCTTTCTTTCAGTTAGTCTCAAAAGTGCTACAAGGTCCCTTTGCATAATGCCTATACAAGATTATTACATCCAAAGTGTAAAATAATCTAATTGCATCACTACCTTGGTGGCGTGTTTATAATGCTGTCCCTCCACAATTTTGTGGATTTGATTATTTGCAGTTTTGATTAATATGTTATCTTTAGGAATCTCTAGATCCTCCAGCTCAGTTCTGCCTGGAGGTGACCATAGAGCTGTTCTGGAGAACCTAGACGTTCCTAGAGAATGTCTAACTATTTGTAGGTCTTCCAGCATGGTTCTGTGATCAACCTCTGGCAGATGTTGACCATAGAGTTGCACTGGAGGAACTGAAGATTGTTAAGGAGGTGTTCCCTTAAGTAAAAAGAATAGTGTCTTTTTTATTTGTGGTTTTTCCACATTCACCCCTAACCCCAGTGACTGTGGAAGGACCACTGTAGTAGCTACGCGAGCTGGGAACAAATGAAAACATTTCCCTTCCAAATAAAAATTCTGACCCTCCAAATGAAATTTTCTTTTAGTCCAAAATATTTTAGCATTGCAGAGTGAGATACTGAAAAATTGTTGACATCTAGAACTCTGAATGCTGTGTCGGGATTCCCTTGTTGCCTACCTCTTTTCTTTGGATGTCTAAGATCTATTTCTAAATGCTCAAGTGAAGTTTTAAGTCACTGCAATGCTAGAAATTCGTGGAATGCAGGAACAGTTCATTTTTCTTTCATTTTTTTGCAAGCTGGGGCAGAATTTTATTTGGGGCCAGTGCCCTTATTCCCCAACCATATTGTCGCTACACTGTTCTGCTGGAGGCCATGCTACCTCGGGTTTTATGGATTTTTAGTCTCAAAAAGTGACATTTCCAAGCTCTGCTAAGGATTAACAACTCAAGTAAAGGGGCTGCATATTTAAGTTAAGGAGTTGCTTTTTGGCAAAACTACAGTGATGTTAAAGACTAGCCCAGATTACAATAAACGAGGTGCTAAAATGTGATTCAACGCATGTGTGTGATATGAGCAGAAGTTCACATTTTCATTGTTCACACATGTAAGTTTTTTTTTTTTAAAACTCATCCTTGCATGTAATAAACTGGCACAGCATGTAATAAGTTAGCTAAAGCTTTAACACAATCTTGATAGGCTAGTTGTCTAGAGGCAGAGACACTTAGATGTTTTGGAGCATCCCCAAACTCCACCATTTGTTGAGACTGTCCAGAGTTGTGTGGAGTGTTGCTCCTCATGATATTTTGACAGTATTATCATAACTCTTCTGGGCTTTCCTTGCTAGACCTTTGAAGCCTTACCTGAGCCACTGCTTGTTGTTGCTGTAGTTATGTGACTTCAAGATTTGTTCTTGTTGTTGTCTGCTTTCAAGTTATTTCTGACTTAAGGCAACCCTAAGGTGACCCTATCATGGGGTTTTCATGGCAAGTTTCTTCAAAGGGGGGTTGTCATTGCCATCCCTTGAAGCTGAGACAGTATGACTTACCCAAGGTCACCCAATGGGTTTCCATAGGTGAGCCAGGATTTGAACCTTGGTCTCCAGAGCCACAGTCCAACACTCAAACCACTACACCATGCTGGCTCCTCAAGTTTGGGTTACCACAGACATATGGTGACTCTGGGGTTTCTTGGTCCTATTTACTCACAGGAGGTTTACCATGGCCTCTCTCTGAAATTGAGAGTATGTGGACACCCAAGTTTGAGTGGAGATTTGAACTCTGCTCTCCCAGAGTCCTAGTTGAGCTGTTACACCACCACACCATGCCAGCTCTGAGTAACCTATGAGTTTGCTTTGACATCTCTAATGTCATGGAAGCTCCACAGAAGTCCTGAAGATTGATAAAGAAAGGAATGCACTTCCTTAGGCAGGCTTATCCGTGTATTTGGTACAAATGAACAAAAGATAATGTGCATTCTGGTTTTTGCAAAGGTATACAGAAATCAACCCAGCAGAATTCGCATCAAGTGATAGGAAAGAAAACCTCACTCCAGCAAATAAATACACTTGCAGATTTCAAAAATGAAGGAGGAAAAAAGATAAAGAGACATAAAATATCCAAAGATTCATTTAAGGAAATGTACACCTATGTACACATCTGTAAACCATAAAATAGAGAGGTTATAAAATACAGTATCAGTCCGACATGACTGTGGATGAAATTTTCTGACTTCTTTTGTGTTAAGTTGTGAGATCCAGCTGATCCATGGACTCCAGCCAACTGTACTGATCAGAGAGTCTTGTGTAACAGAAAAGGAAAAATGAGGAGGGTCAGATCTGAAAATTGAGACCCTCCTTGTGTTATTTCCAAGGTGCAAAGCAGGGCCCACTGGTTGGTCTTTCTTTGGTCATAACTATGGTCAAAGAGGCAAGTGTTTTGAAGAATGGAACAGTGGCTTGTCTCTTCAGCAGTGGAAATGTCTACAAAGAAGGACCAAGAGAAGGTCTTGCTATTTGGTGACCCTCTCCTGCCTTGTCAGGGTCCCTTCTTTGGATCAGGGCCTGAGCAAATGGCCACGGATCCATGTGCCTACCATTCATACAGACCGACCTATAGATTCAGTACTGATTCACACCCTGTGATTGTGAATCTGTTGCGGAATTTAGGAATGGTGAAGTTTCTTCACTGATTTTACCTGGAACTGCCATAGGATCCCTTTTACCCAGCCTGCTTAGATGGCAATTCACTACAGACTGGTTCCACCAAGCTATTTTGCAGTGATTTTTTGCACATTGGTCTCTGTGATCTGGACGCATTCACAAGACAGGCTTAGCACTACCATCCCACGCGACACTATGAGCCCTGCCACTTTTGACACACACACACACAAACACAAGCAAACAAGCCATAGCTGTATGCATTAGCATGAGTTCTACTCTGGAGATACACCCTTGTGATCTCTCTGTTGTGGGTTCCCTGTGTGAATCCTACTTTAATTCTTCATGAGTCTGGCCACCTAAGATAAGGCATTGGATTACCCAGCCATGCCAAAGGGTGCAGATGCTATGTGAGAGTGACCCTTAAGAAAACCTGTTCCTGAACTCTCATAACACACACCTGTTATGTATGTTGCTGTTGGCTTTTATTTTCCAGGAGACTGGCAGCTGGCATTTCAACTGCCCAGCTGATACCAGACATAAGCAAGTCACGGGGTATTGGGAATTAACCTGAGGCTGTCATATTTTGGACATATCATGAGATGGGACGTGACCCATTGGAAATGACGATAATGCTCATTAAATTGAAGGCAGTAGGAAAAGAGAGAGACCACATTATAGATTCCATCAAGAAAGCCACAGCCCTGAGTTTGCAAGACCTGAGCAGGGCAGCTGGTAACTGGGGCTCTTGAAGGTCTCTCATTCAAAGGTCACCATAAATTTAAATCAACTTGATGGCAAATAATCCCACTAACAACATAGTGATCTTCTAGTCCTTTGCCAGGAAACCAATGGTTTCGATAATTTCAGTACAGCTTTAGGTTCTCTGTACTTAAAGCAGCGTCAAAGAATAATTGCACTGGGGGATTGCAGAACGAATTTAATTCTCAAGTTTAAAAGTGTTTCTTATGGGTTGGACAAAGTTATAAAATTTTTTTTGTTATGACTGCCAAAGTTAACAGTCTTCACAGTTTTGTATATTTCATAATAATCACTATAAACGGAGTGTGTTGAGTTTCCTCCTGCCTTCAGGTCTTAGCTATTGATTTATCCCTCCCTGGTCCATTGCACAAAGAGACATTCCCATCACTTCCTGAGTTAGCTGTATGCAGAAGGCTGCCGCCAGGGCCATTCCAGATAATAAAGTAAACCTTCGCTTATTTTATTCTTGCATGCAAGGATAAAATAATTTCAAAGATCATCTTCCTGCTGGATAAATTTATAAGAGGTTTTCACCTATTTTTCAATTAGATCTAGCCGTTTAGATCTTTTTTTTTGGGGGGGGGATTGTGCAAAAAAATAGATTTTGTGCAAACTTACAACTTTTTTTCTGGAGGGGGAGAGAAAAGAAAAAAGCCTGTTTTGTTCAAAACATAGTTTCCTAGGCAAACCCCCCAAAGGTTTATTTTGCAGAGAAGGGATGGGTTTTAGAATGAATTTTTCACAAAAAAGCTCCAATATGTGAAAAAAAAAATCTTCACCCACTTTCTCAACATACTGTCAAGACTTTCTCATTGAGGACAAGAAAATGGGTGATGAGCGTTCTCTAGGTCCATGCAGATGTCCTCCTTTTCCAGAACACGTCCTACATTTCAACCTTCTGTCAAGGAGGAATGTCAAAATCTCCTCCATTTTGAGCAGGACTAAAAAGTGTACATTTACATTTGTTTTCAGCATGAATTTACATCGTGTTTTCAGCTTTTATTTTGTAATGTCTTACATTTCCCTGGAATGCCCTACACTTTGCAGCACCCTGCATTCCTTTGTGGTCAGGACATCTGCGTGCGGCTGCCTGAGACATGTTGGTGCTCCTGCCTTTTCATGTGTAAAACTCAGCTGGTGTGCAGTTGAATCTTTCTTCAACTCCAGCAATGAGAAAGCAGCATCCATCACATATAGCAACAGGTCTGCTAAGGGAGCACAAAGCTGGCAGTGTGGCATTTTTCTCTTTCTTTGCCACCTCCCAGCATCTGCTGCCTGAGGCAATCGCTTCTCTCTCCCTAATGGTGGAGCCAGCCTTGGTTGCTGCCTGTGAAAGTTCAAGCCACAGGAAAAAGGAGCCATCTTAGGGCTGGTGTTTATGTGGTGGGAAAGGCACAGTTACCTACCTCTTCTGACATCTTCTCATTGGACATATGCCCTAACAAGGCTTTAAGAACCACGGGGCTCGACAGACTGGCCA
This sequence comes from Sceloporus undulatus, assembly GCF_019175285.1. Lineage (NCBI taxonomy): Eukaryota > Metazoa > Chordata > Lepidosauria > Squamata > Phrynosomatidae > Sceloporus > Sceloporus undulatus. Next base: position 187,737,576 of record NC_056526.1, on the reverse strand, counting down.
TTAAGGCAGTGTGAATCTGTGCACTGCTCCACATGGTGTGCAGTGTCACAGTGCTCTTCTGGCACTGCATCTACATGATGCAGTGCCAAAGGAGCACAGAAAAGCCACGTGCCGGTGACTATGGCGCCCTTTCCAAGACGCAAAAAGGAATAACTTTTTGCGGCTCCTTTTTGCACCACAGAAAGGAGTGCAGTTCCTGTGGCCCCGATCTGATGCAGATACAGCCAGCTGCAGGCCGCCCCTTAGGTCTGGTCTGTTCAGCCTATATATGATCCAGCAAACACTGTCTTGCCTCAGTCTCCACTTCCCCCATCAGATTGGTGGCTTCGTAATGACATCATCCCGTTTACAGCTAAATTCGTAAGGGTAAGTTTGATGAAATGATTGGAATTGTGCACCATTTGGGGCAAGAGATATTTCCACCCACCACCAATGGCTACTTTTTACGTCTGAAAATCAAAACTATTGAATATTCATTGCAATGGAGTCCTCTAGTCTTATGCCAGTATCCCAAATGGTGTGATGCTCACTAACCACTGTGGGGTCATCTACACTGTAGAAATAATGCCATTTGACACCACTTTTACTGCCATAGCTCCATCCTACAGAATCCTGGGATTTGTAGTTTTGTGAGGCACCACCACGGTTTGACAGAGAAAGCTAAAAAACTTGTTAAACTACAAACCCCAGGATTCCATAGGATGGATTTAGAACACTTAAAGTGATGTTAAACTGGATTATTCCTAACTGTAGATACACCCTTTGTGGCCCAAATCCTGCCCATTTTGAACCTCAGACAGCAGAAAGCCTGCGATTTTAATAGTTGCTCAAACTATCCATTCAAAAGAAATACTCTCCATGTTTGGAACTTCCCAGGGATTTCAAGCTGAACTTTGACCATGCGCCAGTGCGCTTTCAATCACTCATCAAAAACTTTGCCCATGAAAACATCTACAGGCATTGTTCGATGACGCCAATGCTATTTTCAGGGCTTGGGTTTGATTCACAGTCGCTGTATAATTGAATTTGCTGGCTCCCACCCAAGTTCAAATACACAAGAGGAGGTGGGGAGAAACTACCAGTCCCACCAAGGCATCTCATGGGGAATTTCGCCATCTACTTAATATGAGGTTTGCAGAGTTTACTTACCAGCTGGTTGTTTTAAAATATTAGTTGGTAAACCTGTCTGTCATCTGTAAAAAAACAACAACCCAGAAATGGTGGACCAGAGGCACTTGTGTCAAGGCTAATGTTGCTTGATGCAATTGGCTGCCTGAGGGGCAAAATATTTTGACAAAATACAGAAAAGCTGCTTGTAATGCATCCAGCTCATGCTTTGACAGCAGAGAGAGAAGGGAACAGAACACATACCAGTCACCCTCTTTCTGCATCCTTTCTTCTTAGTCTTTCTCAGGGTGCATACAGCACCAACCAGGACAGCAACAGCCTTCTTATTCTCCTTTAAAATATTTTAAAACAATTAAAAAACCCCTTTCCATCCATTCCACGTTGGTACAGGCTGCTGGAATTCCAAAATCTGAAATACACCAGACCAATTTTTTGTATGGGTGGCTGAGACACCAACACCTTTGCCTTGTGATTGTTCAGTGTACACAGACTTTGTTTCATGTACAAAACTATTAAAAATATTGTATGAAAATTACCTTCAGGCCTGGTGTATCATAGAATCAGTGTAGAAGGTGTACAGTCAGCCCTCTGTCTTCACCGGCTCTTTGTCCATAGATTCAAGCATCCATGGCTTGAAAATATTTTTAAAAATATATAAATGCCCAAAAGCAAAGCCATTTTATACCAGGGACACCATTTTACTAGGCCACTGTATTTAATGAGACTTGAGCATCCACAGATTTTGATATCCACAGGGAGTCCTGGAACCAAACCCCAGTGGATACCAAATGCCCAACGTATATGAAACCTAAATTATTATTTTTTTGTTTAGATTTGGATTCCCTTTCCAAGATATTTCCATATGTCTGTATTTACACAGCACCCCACAGTGCCAACTGCTATTGTGAGTTGCTCCCTCTAAGGCCAGAAATGAACTGCCCTGTATTGACCACATGGCCAGTCACCTTGGCCTGAGATTGAAGGGAATTATGGCTTGAATTCACTGCAGATGTGCAGTGAAGACAGGCTGCAGTTGAGTCAGGGCTTTGGTCCTGCTTTGGAGTTTATCAGACAAGGGAAACTGGAAGTATAATCCAATGGCACTCTGAACGCAATCATGGGGTTTAACGTTATTGCGTGATAACCCACTACATGCAAATTCGGGCAATGGGAAGTCAGTCCAAGCGCAATCATGGGGTTTCACATTATTGCGTAATAGACTGCCCCACACAAATTCGGGCAATGACATGCTAATTTTGGGCAACGGGGCAACGGGGAGCCAGTTCGAATGCAATGAGCATTCACGTAATTTCACTAAACTAGTGACTTTACGTGAATGCATTCTGGCACCACTTTCTTTTCATTCGAAATTAAGAGGAATTCCTCACGTGATAAACTGTGTAGACAGGGTGACAGGAGGGTGTAGGGAAACTTGGCCACTTGTAGAGATGCCCATGGACTATCTAGTCCAGTGATTCCCAAACTTTAGTTCCCAAGGTGTTTTGAACTTCAACTCCAAGAAGCCCTAGCCAGTTTGGCCAGATGTCTGGAATACTGGGAGCTGAAATTCAAAACATCTGAAAGACCAAAATTTGGGAACCACTGATCTAGTCCAACCCCTTGCCACGCAGGAATACACAACCACAGCATTCCTGAAAGATGCCTATACAACCTCTGTTTAAAGACCTCCAAAGATGGAGAATCCACTCCACCCCACCAGGCAGGTTTTTCCACTATTACAGCTCTTATGCTAAAGGCATTCTTCCTAAAGTTTAGGTGGAATCTCTTTTCTAGTGCTTTCAATCCATTGGTTTGTGTCGTAGTCTGTGGAGCAGCAGAAAACAAGCTTGCTCCATCTTCTACCTGACATCCACGGGCTCTTTGTAGAGCATGGATGGCAACAAGACATTTTTGCTGTCTGAGGCAAAGAACAAAATGGCACCCTTCCTCTCTTGCATGAAAGCTATTTGGACAGGTTCTTGAAGGTTTCTTCAATACTGGGAATGAGAGAAGACCCTGGACCATACTTGAAGGCAGCAAGGTAGCATAGGTAGCTCAAGGCAAACGTTTTGGTACACAACTGTTCACTCCCCTCAACAGCTTCCTGCTTCCTCCCATCCCCTGAAGCCTAAAGTGTTCAACTTACTCGGGATGCATCTACACTGCATAACTAATGCAGTTTGATACTGCTTTAACTGCCATGGCTCAGTGCAATGGAATTCTGGGATTTGTAGTTTTCTGAGAGATTTAGCCTTCTCTGTCAGAGAGGTCTGGTGCCACAACAAATGACAAATCCCATGATTCCATAGGATGAAGCCATGGCAGTAAAAGTGGTGTCAGACTGCATTAATTCTGCAGTGCAGGTACAGACTTTGTTTAAAGGTTAGTCTGGCCCTATTTTGGAGCTCCTTTTGAAGGCTGGGGTCTTATACCTGGAATATGTGCTTCAAAATATAACAAGAGAGGTGCCTCTGAGCACATGCAGAGTGTACTCCCCTCTCCACTGAGGAAACATTGTCAGTTTCTACAGGCCTAGAAATAGGGGAGTAGGAGCAGATGGAAACAGCTTTGTGGTGAGATGGTGGTCTGTTGTGTCAGGTCATTGTGTTGAAGTGAATTTTCCCACATTCCCATTGTCAGTTGTAAATATGGGGCAGTTTTGAAAGAATAGTTGATGAAGAAAGATGGGATCTTGGGGATATGGTTAAATTCCCTTATGAACTATTCAGTATTATTGACACTCTCTCTCCTTGCTGATGCATTATCCCTAACCCCTTCATTCTTCAATTTTTTGTTTTTTAAAAATGGCCACAGTGTAATAATTTTGGCTCGATTGCCCTTGGTAGTCAGAATACACTAGACTTGGCTTTTTTTATGTCTACTGTTTTCAGTATTTGAGGGGAAAAATCAAATTTTTAACCATCATTGCACTTGAACTCCAGAGGACTTGAACCTTTGAAAAACAACTTTCCAACCCAGTCCTCATTCCAAAAACAGGTTTCCAACCCTTATTGTTGTAGCAGTAATGGCTGAAACACTAGCTATAGTTATCTTCAAGGCACAGGGAGCTGTGCTTACAAGAAACTATCCCCTCTCTTAGTGGTTTGTTAAAAAAAAACAATGAAACCAAGGGGGGGGGGGGGGTGTTGTGTCAATTGTCAAACTCTTATTTCCCTCACCCTTGAAATCTAGCATCTTGATCAAGGACATGGAGCTCTTGTGTGTTGATAGGTTACCTATATCTCTACCTGAAGGCCCATCATTGTCTTCTTACTTTCCCATGGCTCCAAATCCCGATTTTTGCAAAGAAGTGAGATCAGAATAAAGCATCATTGCTGGGTGACTTTAAGCAAACCCTCACTGATGATTTTTTTGCATAATTTATTTCTGAACCTCTTGGCAGATCACTGGCATTTTTCAAGGGGCCAGACCTTTCTGTCCCAGATAAAATGGGGAACCTTTGCCATGGATACCACCACCCCTGCCATTCAGAGAAATAGGCCTTTCTCCTTGCTTCATAGTATATGCTGGCCCACCTCTTCTATGTATTAATTGACCATCCCCAGAATCCATAGAGCTCTTTTGCCATTTCATGGCCATTAGCATTATTTTTCTTCATGAGGTACCTGCCCATGTACAAGGTGCTATCATCATACAACCCCCCAAAAAACACAGAGGCAGATGCTTCATACTGAGTCAGACCATGGGTCTTTCTAGCTCAGTGTTATCTACACTGATTTCAAGTGGTTTTCTGAGATCTTGGGCAAAGAGAATTTTTCTACTCAGCCTCGCTGGGTAGAGCCCCTTCCTTGACTGGAGATGTTGGTGATTGGGCATGAGACCTTTGGCTTTCTGTAGGCCAAGCCTGAGCAATGTCAACTGAGCTTTGACCTCCTTCAGTCTACCTGTTTCAGGTATGGACCACATCCACCTGACAGCTGACCCGCATGTTAAGACACAGACACAATAAAATGGAACCCCAAAGGGGTTCGAACGTTTATCCCTGCTGGTTTTAAATATCTGTTTCTTTAAGCCCACAGGACTCGGAGTCTGTTAAATCGTCATAGACTTGATAGTCAATACATTCCATGAACTCGTTGGGGATCCCTATGGAGACCGATTCCACCTCCGTTTTGTAGGAGGCGGCCATGCCGCCTTTGGCAGATCCTCCTCGGATCTTGTTGGAGAGGCTGTTCATTTTTTCTTTCAACTGTGTGGTTGGCTTTTGGAAAGGGGAGAACATTCTCCACCGCTTGAAGTTCAGAGTTCTCCCCTTGCTCGAGCTTTCCAAGGTGCCAGTGTTTAATATGAATGACCCGTTGATGGTCGAAACCCTCGACCGTGATTCCCGCTCCGAACCTTGGCCAGAGCCGTTGACGGAGGCTCCGCGCCAGTGGTTGTCATACACCCTCCAGATGGGCCTTCTCCTCCGGCGACACTGGCATTTCAGAAGCCGAATGAAAGCTCTTTTGAACTCTTTGCTCGAACAAGGGTAGATGATAGGGTTCACGCAGCTGTTGAAGTATCCCAGCCAGAAGATGATCTTGAAAGCCATTCCCTCGGGCTTCACAGAAGGAAAAAAGGAACCTAAAAGGAAAAGGCAAAAGGATACATGAAGGTAGAAATGGCTGTATGGGCAGAGGGTCAGAGTACCATCACTTATCTCCTTTGTTAGCAATTTCTTTGTCTGAGTGCCAATTATAGATGTAAAGAATATTCATAAATATTCACAAAATCTTCATTAGGGGTGTAAGGAAAATGCATAAACATCCACAAAAACATGATTAGAGATGAAAGGAATATTCACAAATATGCACAAAACCCATTTAAAGGTTTATAAATGTTCAGCAAACAAAATCTTATTAGTGATGTGAGGATATTCCCAGATATTCACAAAATCCAAATTAAAGGTGTAAGGAACATTCATAGATAGTCACAAAATCCTGATTTGGGATATAAGCAATATTCATAATTTTCTTGTCTCAAAACACTGAGATGCTGCACTAAGTCCATCCCTGTGGAAATTATCTATCTATCTATCTATCTATCTATCTATCTATCTATCTAATCTAATCTAATCTATCTGCACACATTTCAGGTCTTTGTTTTTGTCAAAAAAGTCGAAACACTAACAAAAAGCCCCAAACTGTGGAGAAAAAACTGAAAAATGCAAAAAGACTCTCAAAATATCACCTGATGAGGACAAAATTTTAGAAAGGATTAGTTCTTGCTTGCATGGAACAAATAAGTACAAATTTATAGCCTCAGCATGGATTCTTCCACAGTTAAAATAGCACCACCCATATGTAGGAGGAAGGCATCACACAGAGTTTGGAAGCAGCGACTGACATCATGTTGGTACTTTGTGCACAAGTAAGTTTCTTTATACATGTGGTTGCATAATGCTTTATTCTGTTTACAGTTGCATAAGCAGAGTTCTGCAAATATAACCGTTGTGCATGTTGCTGTGTATTCTAGGGCTGCATCTACATTGTAGAAACAGTGCAGTTTGACACCACTTTAAGTGCTGTCACTCCATCCAATGGAATCCTGGGATTTAATCTTTAATCTTCTCTGCCAAAGTGTGTTGGTGCCTCACCAAACTACAAACCCCAGGAATCTGTAGGATGGAGCCATGGCAGCTACAGTGGTTTCAAACTGCATTATTTGTACAGTGTGGATGCACTCTAGGATGTCACATAGCTACACATTAGTGTCTTCAGTATCACACATAATTCACTGAGATTGCAGGAATAGCAAGTACATTGACAGATATGCAACAAGTGTACCTGAAGTATAGGTATGAGTTGTGTGTGTGTGTGTGTGGGGGGGGGGGGGGGATGAAGCCTTTGCGCTAAGTATCCCACACACCAACTTTACCTTCATTTCCAAGATTTCTAGTATTGCCAAGAAGGATACAGCAAAGATCATTCATAGCTAGAACTAGACTTCTGTTATGCTGGAGTTCCTTGGGTCACTATGCTTGCTCTTTTGCCTTGGATACCTAAACTCTATTCCTAAATGCTCAACTGAAGTTTTAAATTACTGCAATGCTAGAAATATGGGGCCTGAAGGAAAGTTTTGCTTGAGGGGGCAGAACTGTATTGTGGGGCAATGCATAGTCTACTTCCCATCTATACTTCTGGGTTGTACAATGTTGGGATGTAGCAGAAGGGTAGGATAGCAGAACCATCATTTAACTACAGCTGCTTCCATGCACCTTTATCAGCAAATGTTGGTTATTTTGGTGCATTCCAGGGTTAAGTCTGACCTGACTTGCCCCAGTCTGAAAACAGAGCTCCAAATTCACATTCTTAGAAAACCAAGGGAGGGGAAAGTTTGAGAGGTGGAAAAACAAACAAAACATAGTCTTGGGAGAGACCCAACCATTGCACTGTGTTCTCCCAAATCTCCAAGCAAACGGTATGAGCATCTGGGCCTTTTGGTTTGCCTGTGCATGTAACCCATCTCTGTAGTTTCCCAGGATCACTGGAAGGATTCCCCCAAGTCCTTAGCAAAAAGGAAAAACACTCCCATTGAATGAAATGGTTTGCTTTGGACCAGGAGGAGAGGATAAAATAGGGGAAAAAACAGAGTGCAAATGCAGAGGGAACATGCTTTTCAAAGTAGCGTTGCTTACGGTCTAAATCCTATTGATATTCCCAACTAGAGGAGACCCATTGGATTGAGCAATTTACCTACGTGTCGACTCACCATTCAACAGTTGATCCCATGGCTCTACTCAGCTGAACTCTACTTTGCTTGGATTAAGATTCAGGCTGCTGCCACACAGCAGACTTAATGCAGTTTGATGCCACTTTAGCTGCCAGGGCTCCATCCTATGAGATCCTGGGATTTGTTGTGGCACTGGAGCTCTCTGGCAGAAAAGGCTAAACATCTCACAAAACTACCAGTCCCAGAATTCTATAGCATTGAGCCATGGCAGGTGTCAAATTAATTCTGCTGTGTAGTGTAGTGGAGTCTCCCTCCTTGGAGGTCTTCAAACAGAGGCTGGATGGCCATCTGTCGACGATGCTTTGATCTGGATTTCCTGCATGGCAGGGGGTTGGACTGGATGGCCCTTGCGGTCTCTTCCAACTCTATGATTCTATGATTCTATGATTCTATGATTCTATGCAGTGTACCATACACGTGTGGTAGTGAAATAGGAGTTTAACCCCAGGACATAAGATAAATAATTAAAGATACTCATTTGTTAAAACAATAACAAAATCACATATTACTTTTACATATTTAAAAAATAACATACAGAATGGAAAGTGGTGGTTACCACACATGATAACAATCCTCATATTAAAAGTGGATGCCAGATACAATTTGGCTAAAAATATATCCGGTGCAGCAATTTTCCTAATTTTAAGAGAGAAAAAGCGAGTATACATTTATCCGCACTGCAAAAATAATCCAGTTTGACACCACTTTTGCTGCCATGGCTCAATGCTGTGGAATCCTGGGAACTGTAGCTTTGTGAGATATTAAGCTTTGTCTGTCACAGAGCTCTGGTGACACAACAAACTACAAATTCCATAGCATTTGGTCATGGCAGTTAAAGTGGTCTCAAACTGGATTGTTTCTGCAGTGTGGATGCAGTTTATGAATTATTTAAAACACATCTGGGAATTTGGTTTAGAACTTGGAAAAGTTACTTTTGGTGATGAAACCACCTAAAATCCCCCAGCCAGTATGGCCAGTTAACGGTGTGAGCCAGAGAGCTTGGAAAAGTGACATTTATGGATGGCAAGTCCCAGAATCCTCTAGCCAGCATGACCACTAGGCATGATGACTGTGGGGATTTTGCCATTTCCCTCCCAAACAGTAACATTTCCATACTGCGGTGAGATGACAGTAAGTTCTTTTTGTGAAAACGCTTCTCCCGAGATTTCAAATTAAAGTTACTTTTCTAGAATATAACTCTCAGAATGCCCCTCCAGCTCACAGGTCTATGATGTTACTATCTGGGGGATGCTAGAAGCTGTAATCCAAAAAGTAACTTTTCCAAGCACTGCATCTCAAATATTTGTCTGACTGGGATGGCTGGGGATTATGGGACTTGTAGGTCGAAATGGTAAATTTCCCAGGCTTTGGGCTTAATGTATCATCCAGTTTTGCAAAAGTAATGGAGAGAATTCAACTTAAACACTTTTCTCCTGGCAGAGCTTATCTTCAGAAATAGGAAACTGGTAAGCCGCACAAAACCAATCGTTTGGTTGTGGCATGACATGCGCAAATAATTTGGAATGGCTTTCCTTGCGAGGGCTAATCCTCATTTGTTCCCATTAATCCGGATTCATTAATCGTTTCCTTCCCCGACGTATCACTTCTCGGCTCTTGCCAGCAGGGGGCACCCTTGTACTCTCTGGACCTGGATGGACCTCTGCCCAGGCAGCTCTAAGAATAACTTTCTGACTCAGCCCAGTATCTTTTTAATTTTAGATGAATCATGATGCTGCGTGACTGCAGTGTTAATTTGTGTTATGGGTAAATAACATGCGCTTCCAAGGGATCGGCGCTAAAGCGAAGTGTCAAAACAGCTCGGAGGGGAGCATTCGGCATCGTGGGCATGCAAACATGAAAATCCCAAAGGCATGAAGGAAACGCACACATATATACTGTACACACAGACTTCCCTAAGAAAGCTTCTGAAACCTGTTAACGGAAAACAACATAATTGCTTCTGGTGTCCCCAAATCAGCAGAGCTTGTAATTGTGTTCTTAAGGTTGCGGGATCCGAAGGCAAGTGTGTCACACCGACTGGGGAGCCTGGTTTTCAAAAGAAACTGGTCTGTAGAAACCAGACGAGTTCTGGCTTTGTGTTTGCATCATTGGCTTTTTTCTTATAATTTTTATTGCAATTGTACAATATTCATTCTTCACATTTCATAGTTGTTAGCAATAATCATTTCATCCCCCCTCCCGTTGACCTTCATTAAATTCAAATTTATGCACCTATTAGCATCATTATTCTTATCCATATTCTTCCTTCTTATTGTATCTTATAAAAATTTTACAACACGTCAACTTTTACGTTTATGTTTTCTGTTCATCTTAAGAGCCCATACTCTTAAACCTTTTATAACTAATATTTACATTAACTATGGCATGATAGTTTAACCAATATCTTATAACAGTTCACATTTTGTTCAATACTTCCCCACTCTGCCATTACTTAACTGTTTCTTCTTTTAGTTATTCAAAGTTATTTCTCTCTGTAATACATATATTTGCTCTATCTTTCTTTGCAGTAAGTCATTACTAGTTCTTGATTTCAGTTTTTAAGTGTTTTTCCAATATTTGCATTGGTTATTCCTGTGGCCAATGATGCAAATCTTTTTTTTAAAAATGGGGGGGGGGGGGGGAACTAGATATCCTGGGTTAAATAGGGTTTTTTTGGCAGCCCCCCCCCAACTTAATCAGGTGCATTCGTGATGCATGTGAACAACGGAGATTCAACCTGGATTCATCCTGGATTATATTCACTGTCTAAATAACCCCTTAAACATGGGAGGGACGCAAAACCCAGACTTAAAGCCCTTGTGTGAGGCACACTTTGGATTCCCCCTTGCCCGTTTTTTGGTGAAATGAACCCAAAATCTTCCCATTGTTTTTGGCTTTCTCAGTCACCCTGCTAGCAGGAGGGAATCCTCCATCCTCCTATCCACAGAACAATTTTTCTCTTGACATTATCACAGCATAAGAAGCCGGTGTAGGTGCATACACATCTATGTGCGTGGGTCACCATCAGCCACATGGCCCCCTAGTCATTGAGAGCCTCTGCAGCAGGGAGAACAGACACTCTCTTTTTCCAGGACTTGTCCTACATTTCAACCTTCTGTCCTGGAGGAATTTCAAAATATACTCCATTTTGAGCATGAGTAAGAAGCCCATTGAGTAACACCACGTTTGTTGTTCCCTTTCAATAAATTTGTCTACTTGGCAGCCTGTCCTCGCTGCAAATAGGGGGATAAGATGGATCCTTCAAAAGTTCTTTTTCCCTAGGAGATGCAAGAGCAGAAAAGACTTGCACCCAGAGCTCAGGGCATATTTGTTTCTTGGAGGGAAAAAGGACAGCAAATGTGTTAGGCAATGGGCTGCTCAAGGACACAATGCAAATGTTGGAAGGGTTTCCACCCCCTTAATTTCAGCACAATAGATAAATGAAAGGAATAATTTAAATGTAGAAAGCCCAGTGTGACATAGTGGTTTGAGTGTTGGACTATGACTTTGGAGACCAGGGTTCAATTCTCCACTCAGTCATGAAACCCACTGGGTGACCTTGGACAAGTCACACTCTCTCAACCTCAGGGGAAGGCAATGGCAAACCTCCTCTAAACTACTCTTGCTAAAAAAATCCCCATGATAGGGTCGCCATCATTCAGAAACGACTTGAAGGCACACAACAACAAAGATGCAGTCAGAGGTTTCTGGCTAGTAAAGTACAGTTTTAAGCATTTGTCTTGCTCAGAGTTCAGTAACAGCCTGTACAGACTGACCATTAAGGCCAACCTGGGGATGGTGTCTGGGTGTGGTGTCCACACAATGCATGCCCCGACTCCATCCCCATGGAGATTTGACGCTGTGCACTGCACCACACGGTATGTGGCATCATGGCGCTTCTCTGGCGCTGCATTTAGATGATACAGCACCAAAGGAGCACTGTAAAGCTGCAGCGCAGCGACTGTGCCACCTTTTTCAGGGTACAAAAAGGAGGCCCTTTTTGGGGCTCCTTTTCGTGCCACAGAAAGGCCAGATCAGGGCCACAGCATGCAGTTGCCATGGCCCCAATCTGGCTCTAAAATTGGTGGTCTGCGCAGCTCCTAAGTATATTGCAAGCCAATAAGGTATTTAATGAAGAAAAATATGGTTGAGTACATAATAAAGTACAGTATATGGAATATAGCTGTAAATAAAACATATAAAATGAATTTATGAGTGTTTTTGGCTTTTATTTGGCAATGCCCTACATTTTTTTTTAAATGTTGTGGTTGGTGCCTTGTCCTCTTTTGTAGTGATCATATCTGCTCCACTGATGATCCAGGCTTTACTCAGGGTGCCATTTTTGGACCATGAGCCACACTTGGCCCGTCCCTGGCTTGAAAGCCCTCAATACTGAGTGCAGGTTTACAAACCCAGCCACGCAGCCTTCCAGCTTCTGCTTCCTCTGCGCCACTGCTTTTAACAGCGGAGAGTATTTACGATTGTATTTTCCTGGCTCTGTCCAATGCCCTGTTAAGCAAATTGAGATTTATTCATCCTCCGTCTCTGAGCTCTGCCAATGAATGGGTCCCTCTATATGTGTGTGTGTGTGTGTGATTTGTGAATCAGAGCATGTATTGATAAATTACTTGCGCATTACAAAACAGAATGGCTTGCCTCGTAGTTGTGTGCTACAAATCTGCCCGAGTGAGACACTATTCTTGGCTTCATTCATCCTTGGGGCTATATTAATCTTTAAAGCTACCCTTCTGCATTGAAGGAGCTTCCACCAGAGGAGGAGAAATTGGCTCTTGGTTGGCAACAGCATGATAGAGATGTGGAGCTCTCCTGCAGATTAAAATATGTATTGGTGCAATGGGGCCGGTGATATTTATTATCTGCTAAGTGGGATGAATTTAACACCCCGATCATGCACATTATATTGCAGTATTTATCCGTGAGTTGCTGAGGAAGAGAATGAGGAACAGAGCATTCAGCAGTTCAATCCTGTTCTGATCAATTAATTAATTAATTAAGGAATTAATCCAATTTGACACCACTTTAACTGTCTATACTATGGAATTCTGGGAATTATAGTTTGTTGCGGCACCAGAGCTCTCTCACAGAGAAGGCTAAATACCTCACAAACCTACAAACCCCAAATTCCACAACACTGATTCATGGTAGTTAAAGTGGTATCAACTTGGATTATTTCTGCATGTGGATGCAGCCTAGGACATTTTTTTTTTGCCTCTCTTCCTGCAATACATCTTCAGTGTAAGGACCCCCTTTCATTTTACCCTATGGCTACCTTTTGGACAGTGCATAACTATCCAGCCCCATGCAAATCTCTCTTTAGCCTCTCTTCATTTGTTTTAAAGAGAATAGAGAAAGAAATGGTGTCTGCATGTACACTGCAGAATTAATGCAGTTTGATGCTGCTTTAACTGCCATGGCTCAGTGCAATGGAATTCTGCGATCTGTAGGGGTTTTTGAGAGAGATTTTGCCCTCTCTCTTGGAGAGCTCTGGTGCCATGAAAAACTACAGATCCCAGATTTCCATAGGATGGAGCCATGACAGTTAAAGTGGTGTCAAACTGCATTCATTCTGCAGTGCGGCAGCAGCCCAAGGGACAGGAAAATTATTGTGTGTGTGTGTGCGTGTCTATTAAAAATACACTTTTACTAATTTTTCCCCTTGCCTTTGGAGTCTTCCCAATTGGTCCAAACAAGTTCTCACATTCACATTGTTTTTCGCCAGTTGTTGCTTTTTAAAAATTAGTATTTTAAAGATTTTTACTGAAACATACATATCTAGCATACTATGCATCTGTGAGATGCATTGTGTCTTTGTTTCCTGAATAGCCAGTGAAAAAAATGCTTAGCTTGACACAGTTATGAAGGAGTATCTTTCCTAAAATCAATGTGTGAGGAAGGGGAAGAGAGAAGACTGGCCTTTCCATTTGCGTAACTAATAAACTTGTAACATGTCACACAGAATTTGGGTGGCCTGTAGTAGCCCTTACTCTTTCAGTTAATGTTTTCTTTAGCATGATGTTCTAGATTTTATCTATCCACCGAGAAAGTGACAGGGCATTTAAGTTTTTCCAGTTACACATGATCTCTAAATGTGCTGCCAGACACAAATGCACAAACACTTTTTAATGTGAAATAAAGTCATTTGCATGGTAAAAAAGAGATAGTAGTCCCAACTCTGGTGATAAAAAGCATAGTTGGTGATGCAATTTGGCTGATTTCTGCAAATGCCAAATTCCAGAAATGAAGTACTCATGGGCATGACTGACATATATGGTGGTGGTAAGTTCCCAGGTGCATCTGCCCTGTAGAAATAATGCAGTTTGACATCACCTTACCTGCCATAGTTCCAACATCCTGGGAGTTGTAGTTTTGTGAGGACCAGGACTCTTGGGCAGAGAAGGCTAAAGACCTTGTAAACTAAAACAATAAATTCTAGGATTCACTTAAAGTTGTGTCACCTGCCAACTTGCCATATGGTTGCCAACAATAGTCATTTGAGCCTTTAGAAAATACTTCCATTTTTACTGGGGTTAAATGCCATATATATGGAGGAGCCCCCTTAGTGTACTGGAAATAACCATTGGACATATACAATGGCAGCTCTACACAACTGCATGTAGATCAGAAATGTTGAACAACACTTCAGTGACTGGGTGACATTGAGCAATGCACAACACATGATAATGTACAACTGCAACAAAAAGCATAGGATAACATAAAGTATACGATGCACAACCAAAAAGGAAAGTATAGGATGCGCAACTGTACATAAAGTAAAGGAAGTGCAACCATAATGTACAACCTGCAAAGATAAGGCACAGATGAACATGTTGTCTGACCAACTCTGCTTCCACTCTTATCAGCAGATTAACCAAACCAACCAGCTTAATTAAAGGTAGATTGCAACTGTCAGTGGAGGTTCAACCAGCCCCACACAAAAACGTTAACACTTCTGTGTATCTGACTAGATCTTTGAGATCTCTGGACCTTCTGTGTCTGTTGCACAATGGTGACTTTTCACCCTATATGTGTAGTGCGGCGGATACATACATATGTCCAGGGGTGTAGCCAAGGGGGAGGGAACTTGGGGTCCGGACCCCCCCTCCATTAGAAAAATGAATGGTGTGTGCTGCTGCGCCGCTGCACCCAAGCCCCATTATAACGGTGGCACTTAGTCTGGACCCCCCCCCTTCCTAAAATCCTGGCTATGTCCCTGATATGTCCCTTAATGAATGCTGGCCCATGTTGTTTTTTCTTCCAGTCAAGCATCCTTGTCAGTCCATTACAGGCTGACTTGTAAATATCCAAACATCCCCTATGTATTTATCAATTCAGATATACAATATTGAAAGCAGTAACAGAAGCAGATGTGGCTTGTGATGGCATCAATGGCACTGGAAT
Source organism: Sceloporus undulatus (assembly GCF_019175285.1). Classification (NCBI taxonomy): domain Eukaryota; kingdom Metazoa; phylum Chordata; class Lepidosauria; order Squamata; family Phrynosomatidae; genus Sceloporus; species Sceloporus undulatus. The sequence continues at coordinate 187,722,294 of NC_056526.1, read as the reverse complement.
AGGTAGTGTGAATGACATATACACCCAGCCATGTGGAACAGCTTGGAGTTGGAGAGGCTTACTAAAAAGGAGCACCGATTTATTTACTACAAAGGAGCACTCTCCCTCCCCCTGCATAGAATCACAGAAACACACAATTCAATTTCAGACAGAAGACTGAAAAGCCAAAGGATGAGTTCTGCCAGATCAAACAAGGCCAGAATCTCAGTTTCATCTCATGTGTGTTTCCCAAAATCCCCATTCCTGTCATCTATTACTGGGGACTCTAAATCTTGTTTAGCGGTTGCAAAGTCTATGAAGCATCATTAATCAAAATCAAACCCCTCGCATATCCTAGATATCTAAACAAAGGGGCTATCCAGACCGGCCTGAAAGTGAACTCCACTTCTGCCATCATCAACTGGATACAACCACTGCACATGGTCCATAAAACATACTCTGCAGACATAGCACAACTTAGATTCATAGAATCATAGGGTTGGAAGAGACCACAATGGCCACCCAGTCCAACCCCATGCCATGCAGGAATTCACAATCAAAACATCCCTGACAGATGGCCATCCATCCTCTATTTAAAAACCTCCAGGGAAGGAGTCTCCACTACAATCGGAGGGAGTGGGTTCCCCTGTCAAACAGCCCTTACTGTCAAGAAGTTCCTCCTCATCTTGAGGTGGAATCTCTTTTCCTGTAGCTTGCATCCATTGTTCCGTATTCTAGTCTATGGAGCAGCAGAAAACAAGCATGCTTCATCCTTTGTGACATCCCTTACACCTGTATATGATACTTACAAGATGCTGGTCTGTGTATGAATGTTTCTTGTTGTCTACTGTTTCAAAGGGCAGCTTGTATGTGCAAGTGATCCAGCACATAAAAACTTTAAACATCACAGACATGAGCTTTCTCATTACCCCAGCCACCCAGATGCGTGTGTACACATCAAGGACAGTATTTCTAGTTCGATCTCTGAAGCTCTGTCAAAAACAGCTAAGTCAGACCAGCTGCAAACCTGAAGGTCATGAAATGGAGTTCTGTTTTGTTCAGACAGCATCTAAGCAGCCCATGATTGATGCCTCTCCTTTTCATTAATTGTATTTTATTTTTTGATGTCTTTATCATGACATTTGATGGCTGGCTTTTAAAAACACTGTTACATTTCTCCTGAAAAAAATTGTTTTTAATCTGCAGAATAATGATGGCTGATGTCCTACATTGAGTCTGAGCAGTGGCATTGCTATGGTTGATGTCACCCGGTGTGGTCAGTCAAGGCAGGGGGCAGGACTTATGGTGGTGGGACTTCTGGTGTGGGACTTCCAGCGCATGCAGAAGCATGCACACACAGTCAGAATTCTCTCGCACACCCCCAGGGAGTAGCTGCACACTCCTGGGAAGGGGTGGAAAAGAATTCCCAGGACCTGAGGAGGGTGGGAAATGCCCCGCACGCCTCCAGAAAAGACCAGGAAAGAGCCCTGGGACCCGGAGAAGGCAGAAAATACCCCACATGTCCCCAGAAATGCCGGAGAGGTGCCCTGGAGACCTAGGGAGGGTTGGGGTCTGACAGGGTGTCACCCCCCCCTTCTGGGGTGTCACCTGGTATGGTCCCCACCCCTAGTGACACTACTGAGTCTGAGTAGTGTAAATATACACCAAAGGCTTTGTGTGTTGGTTGTTCTGCACTATCATTTGGGACCTCTCCATTGGGAGAGGAAGGGAAGTTATAAGTAAAACTATTATTATTATTATTATTATTATTATTATTATTATTATTATTATTATTAACATGGTGCAACCAATGGTGTATTTGCCAGTGTATCTGTTTTTTGTTTTCTTGTAAAATGAGGAATAATGCACAATGTTTCCACAAACCCAGGGGATCCCTTCCTTTCCCACTTGTGTGTATGTGTATGTTTATGTGTAACAGCTGCCTATTTCTAGCAGAGAGAGAAGACCAAATTTCAGGAAGGTGACCAAAATTGTGAAAGGTCGGAAACCATGCCCTATGAAGAATGACTTAGGGAGCTGGATTGGTTTAGCTTGGAGAAGAGGTTAAGGGGTAACATGATGGCTATATTTAAATATTTTGAAAGACTGTCGCATTGAGGATGGAACAAACTTGTTTTCTGCTGCTCCAGAGACTACAACACGGAGTAATGGATGCAAACCACAGGAAAAGAGATTCCACCTGAACATTAGGAAGAACTTCCTGATGGTAAGAGCTGTTTGATGGTGAAACAAGCTGCCTTGGGGAGTGGTGGAGTCTCCTTCTTTAGAGCTTTTAAAGCAGAGGCTGGATGGCTATCTGTCAGGAGTGCTTTGATTGAATATTCCTGCATGGCTGGGGGGGACTGGACTGGATGTGGTCTCTTCCAGTTCTGCGATTCTATGAGTTGGCAATGGCTGAACCAGGTGGCACTGGTCAGAGGCCCATCTGTCATCTCCTTGTAGAGGGCTTCTCCAGGCTTGATCTTTTGGCTGAATAGTGGGGTATTAATAATAATAATAATAATAATAATAATAATAATAATAATTCATACCACATTGTGAAGCAAGCTGTGTCTCCGATTCTATGATTCTATGCAGACCAGCATGCTCCAGAGTGAGTGAACTTCTTGTGCTCTTTTAAAGGTTTTGCTAATGTGTTTTTGGCCTGAAATAGTTTGAGGCTGAAATGGGAAAGGTTTCAGGAAAGCTGAAATGCTCCCTGACAAATTCAATTACTCCATCACTCTTTCTTTCTTTCTTTTCTTTCTCTCTCTCTCCAATTTGTGCCAACTATTTTTTTTCTGATGCTCTGTCTCATTTCCTTCTTCATTAGTGACTACTGGTGGCCACTGAGATCTGTAGTTTGGTGAGATATTTAGCCTGCTCTGTCAGAGAGCTCCGATGGCACAACAAACTACAAATCCCAGGATTCCATAGAATGGTGCCATGACTGTTCAAGTGGTGTCAAACTTCAGTAAGTCTGCACTGCGTCAGCAATCTGAATCTTCATCAAAGCAAAGTAGAGTTGTGTTGAGTACAGCCATGGGATCAACTGTTGAATGGTCCGTTGATCTGTAGGCAAATTGCCCTGGTTCCATGGGTCTGCTCTAGTTGGGAATAACAATAGGATTCAGACTGAAGGCAATACTGCGTTGGATTCTTTCACACAGGGATCTATGTGCTTCCACCCCCAGAATGGTTAAAGTGCTAGCATCCCAGAAAAACAAGCCAATTTGCTAATAGTTATTACACACAGAGCACAACAAGGACCCATTATTTAAGGTCCAATGGGAATTTTGCTCTCAAACGGGTGAGGACAAATCTCCATTGCTAGCTTAGAAATAACTTTTCTGAGCATGCTCCAAACTGTCATTTCCACAAGTGCACACAAACACAAGTCTGTGATTCCCTGCCCAGGAGACAAAACACAAACTTGCTGCATTTGCACCCTGATTCTTTCCTGTATTTTATCCTCTCCTCCTGGTCCAAAGCAAACCGTTTCATTCAATGGGAGTGTTTTCCTTTTTACTAAGGACTTGGGGGAATCCTTCCAGTGATCCTGGGAAACTACAGAGGTAGGTTACATGCACAGGCAAACCAAAAGGCCAAGGCAGCAGATGCTCAAGCTGTTTGTTTGGAGACTTGGGAGAACACAGCGCAAGGGTTGATTCTCTCCCAAGACTATATTTTGTTTGTTTTTCCACCTCTCAAACTCTCCCCTCCCTTGGTTTTCTAAGAATGTGAATTTGGAGGTTGAGCTCAGTTCTGTTTCCAGACTGAGGCCCACACAGGTCAGACCTAGCCCTGGAATGCACCAAAATAACTGAAATTGTTGTTCATTTGCAGCTAAAAGAAGGGATTTGTTGTTGTTTATGCCTTGAAGTCATTTCTATACCTAAGGTGAACCTATCTGGGGGTTTACTTTGGCAAGATTTGTTCCGAACGGGTTTGCCTTTGCTTTCCTCTGAGGCTGAGAGAATATGAGCTGAAAGAAGGGATTACTCAACTTGTTTTAACGCGAGACTTTTAAAGCTGCTTTTAAAATGTCCCAGTTTTTCTCTCCTCCTCTCACTTTCTCCCTGCAAAGTGAATTCAAAATACAAAAGCAGTTTGCACACAAATAAGCCATGGAGGGGGGATTTCTTCCTTCTCAGTAGGCATAGGCAAAAGCAAACGGCTGCAGCCTTCCATAGCTTTTCTTCCCTTCCTTATTGATAATGTTTGCCATTTGGACCACACTCTAATGTTGCTTGGCCACATGTGTCCCAGGTTTCATCTACAAAATGTTAAAGGGTGCCTTTCTGTTTCCTCTGCCAGTTTAATTCATTGTACAGTTTACTTCCTAGGTCCTGTTTTATTATTATTTTGAGCTGCTGAAATCTGTCCTGGAAACATTGTACCGATTCATTACAACCATCAATCAATCAGTCAACCAATTGACCAAACCCCTGAGGCTGGAGTGAAGATAATTTATCTTTCTAGATCTGGAAAAGAGGAGGGAAGCCCTAGGAAAAAGAGAACTGTGTGATGGCAAGCAACACGGTCCGGATGGGAGAAAGTGTCCTGGGTTTCAAACAGCTGTTGGCTGAACCTACTGCCAAGTTTTCCCTTTTTAGGATCAGTGATGAGCCCTTGCCAAAAGGAACATGGATGACTTGCCAAGTTCCAGCCTTTCTCTGACCGATTCCGTGTGAAAAAATGCACATCATTTCCCAATTTTTTGACAGTGGCGAAACATCTCTTTCTCACTCCCCAAGTTCTTCCTTCCTTGCTTGCTTGTGTATTTATTTAAAATTTTTATTCTGCCTTTTATTGTGAGATCTCAGGGGGGCAAGCGGATAAAACAATATAGACATTTTAAACAGTTCCATACTAAAATCAATAAATAACTAGAAAAAGATAAAACCCCAAACAAGTCAAAACAGTTTTTAAAAGACTAAAATATTTCTTTTAAAAACATGGATGTACTTAAAAGTAAAAGAGCCTCACAAAGGCTTTGATGAAAGGCCCGATGATGAACAGAAACCAATGTTGGCACCAACTGGACCTCCAAGGGGAGGGCAGTGTACAAGTGGGGTACCACAGTTGATAAGACCCTGTGTGGTGTCCTCCCCAATTGTACTGTTTTCACTGGGGATCACAGAGGAAGACCCCAATCTTTGGTCAGTCAAATTTGGGCCTCATTCCCATTTACAAATAAATTGGTTTGCGATCCGAATTGATGGATTGATTTGACAGTGGAGCATGGTTTCCACTACATTTGCCCCAATCACATTCCCCTCCCCCCCCTGTAAAATAACCCACTTGTGGTTCACATTCACAAATGGATCAATTCAAAATGGACCTGCACCAGCCAGTTGAAGGGCAAATTTAAATCGATTCCTATCCACATCTGGTTCACACTTGCACAAAATCGATTTATCCAAAAAAGACGTTGAAAAAATCAGCATCAAAAAGACATGGGTTAAATGGGTCTAGCACATGGCCCCCTCTCCGAATTGCTTCAGCGATTCAGTTCAAGTGGGAAACAGGATCATTTGAACCGGTTCAGACTGATCTGCAATCCAGTTAAAAAGGTAGTGGGAATCAGGCCATAGCATAGAATCATAGAATTGTAGAGTTAGAAGAGACCGCACAGGCCATCCAGTCCAACCCCGCCATGCAGGAAATCCAAATCAAAGCATCCCCAAGAGATGGCCATCTAGCCTCTGCTTAAAGACCTCCAAAGAAGGAGACTCCACTACACTCTGAGGAAGGAGTGCGTTCCACTGTCGAACAGCCCTTACAGTCAGGAAGTTCTTCCTAACGTTGAGGTGGAATCTCTTTTCTTGTAGCTTGCATCCATTGTTCCAGGTCCTGTTCTCTGGAGCAGCAGAAAACAAGCTTGCTCCCTCCTCAATATGACATCCTTTCAAATATTTAAACAGGGCTATCATATCACCTCTTAACCTTCTCTTTCCAATTGTCCTGATTTGGCAGGTCCAGTCTTGATTAATCTGCCATCCCATTTTTTCGACTGCGTTTAAAATGTCCCAGTTTCTCTCTCCTCTTCCCAATTTTCCCCCTTGTCCTCATCTGACTTCACTTGCTGCAAACTGAGTTCAAAGTGCAAAAGTTGTATGCACTCCATTAACTCATGGGGAGAGAGGATAGTAAGGGCTAGAATCTTGCCCTTCCCAGGAAGCTCAGGCAAAAGCAAACTGCTGCAGCTTCTCCTAGCTTGTGTTGTCTTCCTCATTAGTACCTTTTACCATTTTGCTCATAACTCTGATATTGCTTGGCCACATGTGTCCCAGTTTCTATCTGTGAAATGTTGAAGTGTATGCTGTTTGTATGAGCCTGTGTGTGGCATAGTGCTTTGAACATTGGACTATGACTCTGAAAACCAGGGTTTGAATCCCTGCTTGGCCATGGAAACCCACTGAGTGACCTTGGGGAAGTCACATACTCTCAGCCTCAGACAACTCCTTGATGTATCAGGAAGAGGTGGTACCTGAAGTATCAAAGTCCCAAGCCATTTAGGACTTTGGATATTTATCTTCACTACTTTGATCTGAGATATTGCTTGCTCTCCCTTCCCACCTAGAGAAACTCAAGACTGAAGGAGAAAACCTTGATTCCTTGGAGGTTTTCACTTTACATCTGTGTTCTCACCTTCTGACAAAGTCCAGGAGCGACAGCGTCAGAAGGGCTGCCCCATTTTTCCTGCTGAAAGGAGGAAGCCTGCAAATGTTGAAAGAGAAGCTCATAAACTCTTCCTTGAAAGGGAAGTGCAGTGTAAAACAAGGCCACTATGAATGGATCCATCAGTGGTTTGCTACCTTTTGCCAAAGGGAGGACAGGGGGAGCTTTGTTTCTGAATGTCTACAAGATGGATCTAGGCTTTGGTAGATGACAAGCAACTTCCTCTGGGATTCTTTGGCTCCACGTGAACCAGATTTACTTTTGTCTATGTTGTTGTTGGTTGGTGCCTCCTTATTTGGGGCTATTTATGAGTTTCCTTTTCGACATTTGCAGGCTCAATTCAACTGGATATTCTCAGTTCATCCAGAAAAAGACAGGTCAATCCTCGATTGCAGAGCAAATGCTTTGGCTGCAGAAGGTTTAGAATTCAAGTCCTGGTACCTCCAGTGAGGCTGGGAAAGACCTTGATCTAGAATTCCAAACAGCCACCACCAATTTGAGCAAGTAGGCCCTGGTCTAGATGGGGAATGGCCTGACTCGGGGACAGTCAGTGTTGTATAGCAATTGCATTGCTGGACTCAGGTTTGGGAAATCCTAGTTCAGCTTCCCATGGTGCCATGAAACACTCTGGAGAACCTTGGGCGAGTCACTCTCTCAGCCTGACCTTCCTCACAGGGAAGTTGTGAGGTTAAACTGGGAATGAGGAGAGCCCCTTGCACTGTCATATACAGTGGCTGCTGGTGACCTCCATGCCAATAGGCCAGTGATTTCACTCTGGGTTTTAGTCCAAACTTTAAAGCCACGATGCAACAAGACACAAAAGTTACTTAGGACCTTATCATACTACACAAATCCCATGCAGAAACAGGGTTTTAAAAGTAGAAAAAACCCGCAGATGTGGGAAGTTTTTCAGACGTGTTTGCATCAAAGAGCAATAATGCGAAACTAAAGCCAAGGGAAAGTCAACAGAAATGACACCTTTTTATTTTTGGAAGTTCCCAAAAGTAAAAAGGTGTTGTTTTTGTCAACTTTCTGTTTGCTTTATTTTCACGTTATTGCTCTTTGGAAGAAACATCATCTGAAAAACATCCTGCATTTGTGGGTTTTTCCTACTTTTAAATCCCATTTCTGCTCGGGATTCATCTAGTTTGATAAGGTCCTATGTCAAAAAATGAGAGCCAGTGTGGGGTAATGGTTTGGGCATTGGACTGCGACTCTGGAGATCAGGGTTCAATTCCTTGCTTGGCCATGGAAACCCACTGAGTGGCTTTAGGCGTGTCACACATTCTCAGCCCCAGAAAACCCTGTGAAGGTTGCCATAAAGCAAACATCACTATTAGTTGACCTATGATGGTACTCAGTGGACAATGGCTGCTTCTCCTCTGGGTGTTCCAGGGCAAACAAATGCTCCACGCTGCCTTCCTCTCAGTCATTGATCAGTTGTGGAGAGGAAAAGTAGCTATTCCCTCCAAGAACAGTAGTAGCTGTTTCTTCTCTCCTGGGTCAGATAATGACTGTTAGGGCATGTCTACATTTGCTCCTGGAATATTCTGGCCCTGAATTCCTCCCTTACCTGTTACTGTGAAATGTGGCAACAATGGGTGGTTGCCTTCCCATGTGGTCCTTGTGAGCCAGCCGCCACCATCACTGTGGGCATGAGCAGCTCTGAGGTTAGAATGAGGTGCCCAGCCTTGTTCTGACCTCAGAGCAACTTGTGCCCACAGAGCAATTTGGTAGGGACCACACAGGAAGTTAGCCGCCCGTCATCACCACATTTTGCTCCAGGTTTTCTTGAAAATCCAAGCAAAAGGTAAAACTTTTTAATGTGGGACAAAGGGCGGAAATCCTGTATCAGGTCCAGGCATTGTGGAAACAGCTTGGATCTGATCTGGGTTTTTGGCACTGTGTAGAGCTAGTGTGGTGTAGTGGTTTGTCTGTTGGACTGTGACTCTGGAGATCAGGTTTTGATTCCCAGCTCACCCATGAAACCTACTGGGATATCTTGCACAAGTCATGTGCTCTCAGCCTCAGGGGAAGGCCATGGAAAACCCGCACTGAACAAAACTTGCCAAGAAAACCCCATGTCAGGTTTGCTTTAGGGTTGCCATAAATAAAAAATGACTTGAAGGCATGCAACAACAACAACAACAAATGTAAACAGCATGAAGTCAGCCTGGGGGGAATTGGAGCTATATAGGTAATATAGACAAGCCTTTAGACAGCTTTATGGGGCACCCTTACAGGCAATCAGTAGCCAGGAGGGCACAGCTAGGCCTGTGGGTGCCCATGCATACTTGGGGGAAAGAAGCCAAACGTTATATTCAGGAGCTGCCAGCTCCCCTGGTACACAAGGAGGCAAAGATGTACCTGCCTCCACAACTTCTTTAATAGTACTTATGCTGCAGGTTAAATCAGAGGGAACCAACAGAGGATGCAGCTCCTAAAACAAGGAGCTTTCCAAGGTGCTGAACCTATTTTAGGAAGATGAGATCAGTACTTTGAATCACACCATTAAAGTTCAGGCTAAAAGCCAAAGTGGATTCACTGCCCTCTGGAAGCCACCTGCTGCCACTCTTGCCAGGAAGGAATGTTGGAATATAAATGTAACTCATAACAAACAAATGACTAAAGAAATGAGGCAGCTTCTTATGCTCTTACGATGTAAATGCGACAACCAGCAATTAAGGACATTGAAGGTATATCTCTTTTCTAGAATTCTAGAAAATGCACCTGGCATCCAGATAGTGACCTATGCATGTTTAGGTTCTACTGCAGAAGTGGCTGGCCCTTTTAGTCTATCACAAAAATCTGTATTCAGTTGAAGGCTACAAAAGCACTTGCACAAGCAAACTCTCCAACTGTCCTCATTTGGTATGGCCAGCCCTGATTAATTTCTGGTTGCCCTACTTTTTCAGCTGTTTTAAAAATGTCCCAGTTTCTCTCTCCTTCTCTCAATTTCCCCCCTTTGTCTTCATCTTGCTTCAGTTGCTCCAAACTGAGTTCAAAGTGCAAATACAGTTTGTGTTCATGTAACTCAGCATGGAGGAGAGGAGAGGTGGAGGCAGAATGTTGCCCTTCCCAGTCAGCTAAGGCAAAAGAAAACTGTGATCTGTGGAATGCTGGAGTATGCACATCCAATCCCATTGCCCATGTGGTGCCATTGTGCATTATGCACTGTAATGTATAGATGCACTGCAAGCTCCAACTGTGCCTTTCAAATTTGTTGGTATGTTCAATTCTGCAAGTTTGCAATCCATGAAAGCACAATTGCCATGGGATTCTGTGAGTGTAGGTTACACTCAATCTTCCTGATGTAGGATTTCACCCTCTCGTTCTGCAAGGCAGCTTCGTGATCTCCCGCAGAACAGAACTGTGTGGTCCTCCAAACTATAACTCTCAAGCTCCTTTTGGAGCAAGGCTGTGACACTTCAGCTGAAATAAGTATGTAACCCATATCTTCCCATAAACAAATAACTCATCTTTCTCAGCCTGGGGTCAAGCTGTAGGAGAAAGGAAAGGCAGATGGTAAATGTCTGTCTAAAAAAAGAGCAAGAGACAGAGAGAGCACGCAGAAGGACGGTCTGCATTTTTGTCTCTCTGTAACCCAAATGCTGGCCTTTCTCCTCAACAACACCCGAATTTGACTTTTAAGATCAGTGCTATCACCAGCCTACCCTGCTGAAAAGCCCTGTCCTGTTGCTCCTTGGGCCTTTTGGGAAGAAACTGTTCCCTGTTGGAGCTGGGATTGCTCAGGCCAAAGGAATCTGGGCTGAGGCCCTGAGGGGAACACTATGTTCCCTTGTCACAGCCAGGGAGAGCTGCGTGCCTATCTTGAGATACCTCTTCCAATGACCCTGCTTGCAGCCACTGCTGTCGCCACTTTTGCCACAATATCAGCTCAGCAAGGGCTGGCTGGCTCCTTGGTATGTGTACTGTAGCACAGGACGATGGGAAAAGACCCAAAAGACACAACTCTGCCTGATGGAGGGTGATCAATCTTTGAACAGAAGATGGCTGGCATCTAATGTTGCCAGAGTGTAAACTGGAGCCGGTTCCTGTGCCTTATATAGTTGCATGGAAGAAAGTATTTCACCTGGTGTCCCATGTCATCTAACCAGGTAAACTGAAGCTGAAGCTTCCTCTTTTGCACAACCATGACAGGTAGAAGAGCCCTCTCCAGTTTTCACACTAGCAGCCCTATTCAGATGCAGCCCATTGATTTTGCAGAAGAGACAACCAAGCATTTTAGAGCAGTGCTACTCGAAGTAGTGGTTGGTGGACTGGCACATGCTGAGTTTCTAGGAAAGAAAGAAGCTGTCACCAATGAATACAACTACTCATTGTACCACAAGGGCCATCCAGTTCACCCCCATTCTGCCATGCAGGAAATCCAAATCAAAGCATCCCCGACAGATGGCCATCCAGCCTCTGCTTAAAGACCTTCAAGGAAGGAAACTCCACTACACTCCGAGGGAGTTTGTTCCACTGTCGAACAGCCCTTACTGTCAGGAAGTTCCTCCTAATGTTGAAGTCAAAGCTACCTTTATAAGAAAGAAAGAATTAGGGTGATGTGAAGTAAAATTCTGCAACAGTAACTTCTGTTGTGAACAAATCATGAAGTATGGTTCCAGTCCCTAGTGTGTAAATTTTTTTTTTAAAAAAAAGCTAGTCCGCCACATAAAATAGCCTAAGAAGCACTATCTTAAAATACAATCACATTTGTTATGGTGTACTATTCCATGTAGACAATAAAGACACTGAAATAGTTCAAGATTTTCCATACCTTGGCTCAATCATTAATCAGAATGGAGATTGCAGTTAAGAAATCGGAAGAAGGCTAGGCCTTGGAAGGGCAGCTATAAAGGACCTAGTCAAGGTGCCGAAGTGTAAAGACATATAATTGACTATTAAAGTTAGGATTGTCCATGCCACCATATTTCCCATTTCTATGTATGTGAAAGCTGGACAGTGGAGAAAGTGGCTAGCAAGAGAATCAAGTCATTTGAGATGAGATACTGAAGAAGAGTTCTGTGGATACGGCCAAAACGACAAATAAATGGGTCCTAGAACAAATCAAACCAGATCTCTCCTTAGAAGCCATGCTGACTAAACTGAGCCTGTTGTACTTTGGCCATATCATGAGAAGACATAATTCAATAGACAATAGAAAAGGCAATAATACTTGCTAAGACAGAAGGCAGGAGGAAAAGAGAAAAACCACATTCCAAATGGATAAACTCAATCAAGGAAGCCTTGGTCCTGAGACTGCAGGATCTGAACAGAATGTTTGAAGACAGGGAGACTTGGAGGTCTTTCATTCATAGGGTCTCCATAAGTCAAAGTTGACAACAGTTAACAACAACAACAACAACAACAACAGTTAACAACACCAACAACATCAACAACAATAGTTTCCATGGAATAGTGACCTCTTTGTCCAGTGATGTAAATGCATCCTCGAGTGGAATGATGAATCATTTCCATACTTTCCTCCTTGCTGTGTGAGAATGCAAGGAATTCTATGCAACCTTCTCTCAATATTTGCACTTTGAGAATTCTCTTGAGGAATTATTCTGCACAGAAATACTCCAGTTTGTCTATGAAAAATACACATTTCTGGGGGAGAGGAAACTGTGGCCAAGATCTTACATGGACCATACTGTAAGAATCCCACATGTGGAATCCCACTGGGCCTCCCCTGTCACCATCTCTGGGAATCACAGTTGTACTGTGGCTCTATGCCACCCACGGCCATTCAGTGGCAGGTGGAGGGGGAAATAGAAGTATTTGGCTGGGTTCCTATAGCCAGAAGCAGGGCAAAAACATCTTCTACTGAGGTCCTCTTCAGGTTTCAGTCAATGATGTCATTGGTTTATGTTTGGCTATGGGGGACATGGCCAGATGCTTCTCTGCTTTCCTTTGAGCTCCATGGGAGGACCCTGTGACACACACATGAGAGTTACTTGACAGTGGAATACACTGCCTTGGAGTGTGGTGGAGTCTCCTTCCTCAGAGGGTTTTAAACAGAGGCTGTATGGCCATCTGTGAGGCATGCTTTGATTATGTCTTCTTGCAAGAGGGTTGGACTGGACAGACCTCTTCCAACTGTATGATTCCATGATTCTAAGGTGAGGGGGGCTTTCATTCGAGGAAGCTTATGCCACAAAAAATTGTGAGTCTCTGGGGCTTGCCAGCAGCTCTTTTTTGTCTCTGCCAGAACAGTTCATTTTTTGGGGGGGCATTTCTGGGGGGGGGGGGGGGGGGGCGACCTGCACTGGGTGACACCTCAGAGGGGGGCATCTGCCTTCTGATGTGGAGTGTTTTGCTGTGCCTCTCCTGGGTAGACGGCATGAAAATCACACTGCAGAAATAATCCAGTTTGAGACTGCTTTAACTGCCCTGGCTCTGTGCTAGAGAATCCTGGGAATTGTAGTTTATTGTGGCACCAGGGCTCTCTGACAGAGAAGACTCAATGTCTCATAAAACTACAGTTTCCAGAATTCCCTAGCATTGAGCCAGGGCAGTTTAAGTGGCCTCAAACTGGATTATTTATGTAGTGTTTTGGACCAGGGACTCCCAGAAAGTGAAGGTCCTAGAAGATGGCAAGGAAGCTGGCTAGAATGTTGTTGGCATGCCACAGTGAACTCTTGGAGGTTTCTCCCATCACCCAAGGCACCTGCATCCCTTTGGGACTTGCGAACGAGTCCAGTAGAGTGGAACATCCTGGGGCACAGACAATCCCTTTTGGTTCCCTGGTCCACCAGCTACTGGCAGCAAGTAGACTGGAGCCTTTCTGTTCCATAGTGGCTGAATCTACCCTTGAGGGACTATTGGCAGGAAGCTCCAAGCCTAGGGCTGACAACATGAGTTACCGCACTGGGTGACACCAAACCTAGTGATGCCTTTTTTAAAAAAAACTTATTAAAAGTATTTATAAATGGATTTTCTGCCCACCAGGGAACCCACTAGCACTGCACAATAAAATCTCACTCTGTAAGGGAAACAGAAACAAAACATCCTTTAAAAACCGACTAAAGATCCTCTTTGAAAGCCCTTGGCCTGATAGAAGACAAGAGTATTGGCTGCTTGCCCCAAACCCAATGATGATGGAGTCAGCCTGTCTTCTTCTTGGGGTGGAGGAGGTTCAACAAGGGACTAGACATGGCTTGGAATTTCATTTCTGTACATTTTCAGTACGGTGTTGAAGAAAATTTATCAGTTTCCAAATTTATTTTAATTTGAATGGCAAGAAATTTACTCTCCCCCCAATAAATATGAGAGAAACCAAATCTTACAAAATTGTAAGTACAGACCCAGAGCTCTGAGTTCTGGATCCCTCTTTACACAGTCACCTTTGTGGCGCTGAATTAGGCTTGCCATCTCCCCCCCCCCCCCAAGGGGCTCCTCATCTTTAACATCAGACTGGTAGGGAAGCACAACATGGCTCTTTCCATATTGAGAGAAGCTCTTACCTGCTCAGTTGGCCCAGAGCAGATGGTGGAGAAATTTGATTAAGTCTCTTATTGACGAATTTATCCAAATTTATACATCTCTTTCTAGCATGGATTAGTCATGGCTGATGGCTTCCATGTCAATGGGGTGTGAATCCAGTTTCATCTGAACTTCAAAGGAGCAATCTAAACCTCAAAATCCTATTGCCAAAAACTGGTCAGCATCTTAGACCTGTCCTTTAAAGTTCGGACTTTTGCATGGATTCACCATCCCACAGGTATGGAAATCACCACTTTCCACAGTTTCTCAGGCTTTCCCCCTTTCTCTAGCCAACACTTAGGCTGTAACCAGGCACTGTGTCACCATTTTAATATGTTTCATGGTGGAAAAAGTGGAAAGTCTGCACTCTCTCTTGCATGAAAGGGCTGCTATTTTGGACTTCAGGAAAAGAAAGACCTGCTCACAAGGCGAGGCTCTTTTCCATTTACAAATCAGTCATTCCCCAACACCTAGGAGAACATTTGAGAGCCAGGGTGGTGTAGTGCTTTGGGTATTAGACCAGGACTCTGGAGACTCAGTGTTCAAATCCTTGCTTTAGGCATGGAAATGTCTTAGGTGACCTTGAGCTCTCTTGAGTCTCAGAGGAAGGCAACAGTGAACCCACTCTGAACAAATCTTGCCAGGAAAACTGGGTGATAGGCTAGCCTTAGGGTTGGCATAATCATACAATCATACTATCGAACTCATAGAGATAGAAGAGACCACCGGAGCCATCCAGTACAACCCCTGCCATGCAGGGACATACAATCAAAGCACTCTCAACAGATGGCCACCAGCCTCTGCTTAAAAACCTCCAAAGAAGTAGACTCCACCATCCTCTGAAGCAGCACATGCCACTGTTGAACATCTCTTACCCTCAATAAGTTCTTCCTAATGTTTAGGTAGAATCTCTTTTCCCATAGTTTGAATCCATTGCTCTGTTTCCTAGTCTCTGTAGCAACAATAAAATAAAATAAAATAAAAAATAAGCCTGCTCCATCTTCCATATGACATCCCTTCAAATATTTAAACATGGCTATCATGTTACCCCTTAACCTCTTCCCCAAGCTAAACATATCCAGCTGCCCAAGCTGCTTCTCATTACATATGGTTTTCAGACCTTTCACCATTTTGGTAACCCCCCTCCTCTAGATATACTCCAGCTTGTCAACATCCTTTTTGAATTGTGGTGACCAGAACTGGAACCAATATTCCAATATTCTGACCAAAGCAGGAAAGAGTGGTACTATTACTACCATCAATCTAGACCCTATACCCTTATTGACACCATTGACTCACATTCAGCTCACAATCTATTAAGTCTCCCAGATTCCTTTTGGAAACAATTTGAAGGCACACAACAGCAAGAACAACAGTAACAAACAGGAAGCACCAGTTAGGGCAGAAACTAAACATAGGGTGAGGTATTTGCACACACCTCCAGCAGTATCAAATACAGGTCTACCTTCATGAATGAATTCAGTTTGTTCGCAGACGTTACTTTTTTAACAGAAGATTTGGTCCCAGAGGCAGAAATAACACAGAGAGCCCTGGGATCGAACTCACAACCTTGTGGCTGCAGTGCTGGCATTGAGCCACTGTACCACCAGAGCTCCTTTTGTGGTGGTTCCTCCACCACAAAAAAGAAGAGCACTTCCAACATATTTCAGCAGAAGGCTTATACAAAACTAGCAATATGCATGTGAAATGAAACAGCCAGGACAGGTAAGCCTTTGGGAGCAGCAAATATCAACCACCTTGTACCACAATTGCCAATGGAAGAGCTATCCATCACTCCACGTGGCTGCTAGCTATTAGAGTAGATTTGAGGAGGCATATGCAACCATGGCAATATTGTCATGATCATGACTATATGGTATTAGTGAAGACAAAGTAGTTAGGAATCTGTAACTCTAGGTTATGACTCTGTAACTGCAACACAAGATGCTAGCCACTGATTTTATTGTTTATCTTGCGCCACCTGCTTCCTGGGTTAAAAGGCAAGGTGCTAATATAAAATTTATACCTTTTGCAATGACGCTGACATCCCTATACCCCCCCCCCCCCGAAAGTTGGGCTGTCTTTCTCCCAAGATAGCCATGATGACGCATTTGCCAAAGGACCATGTCTTCCAGCACCAAAGAGAGCGACTGCTGCTTGGGGCTTTTTCAATATTTGCAATTCTCTTATCGAGTCTGCAACTGGAGCGAGTAGCAATCACTGCTACTTTCATGCTCTGCCATACAGGAATGAATACTGCTTTCAAGCGCTCTGCCATTACATTGGAGCCATTCTGATTTCGACTTGGAGAGGTTTTTCTCCTTGAACAAAGTCTTATCCTTTTCTTCCCCTCCTCCAGCTTTCTCCTCATGAAAAGCATTTGAGTTTCTTCAATCACCTGCCTTTTAAACTGAACAGTTCTGAAAAGCAGATGTGTATTATCGAAACCTCAAAATGGGCATCTGTTCCAGAGATTGAATGATGTGAAAGAGCTTATGGGTGTGACTGAGCCAAAAAGGAAGCACTAGCTCTTATTCTTTTCACCTGGAGAGCATTAAGCACATGTTTAAATCAAGCTGTGTGAAATCAAGCCAGGAGAGGAAGGGATGGGGACCACAAAAAGAGCAGTGGGAGGACATGGACTACATGTCATATTTACCTACACCTAACACAGGGGCTAGAAACATGAGGCTGGCATCCTGTTGGTGTTTTGGCCCTGGTGTAACATCTATATCCAGTTCACAGTTGCCTAAATTGTGTTGTAATTTTTGCACATAGAGTTGCATACTCTTGGATGGAATCTAATTATTCATCAGCGCCTTCAATGTACTGCCTGATTCAATGGGGTTGTGGAAAGAGCAAGCACATTTCTAGATACATGGCTGCTTGCACAATGTTGGTGTTTCGTAAAAGGGTGAATGTTCTCCTTCTAAGATCAGTGTAATTGAATTAGATTTCAAAGGTGGAAAACCTATACAGCTATGCTTCTTTCATGTGCTAGAGACAGTGGCTGTTTACCTTGCCTCTTGTAGGCAGGCACACAGGGAAAAAGTAGTATGTACAGAGGTCTTGTAACACTTTTGAGACTAACTGAAAGAAAGAAGTTGGCAGCATGAGCTGTTGTAGACTTTAGTCTGCTTCTTCAGATGCACTTGGAGGATATGCATTTGAGGAAGTAGACTTAAGTCTAGGAAAGCTCATGCTGCCAGCTTCTTTCTTTCACTTGGTCCCAAAGGTGCTATATGGTCTCTTTACATACTGATTTTACAAGGCTATCTTTGAATTTTATCTTAGGCACAAAGTTGGCTAGAGTAGAATTCCTCTCTTTCTTAGCTTAAGCCTTATTTACTGCATTGTTGCTGCAAACAGACTGCTGCAACCCAGCACAGAAAATCTGTGTTTTTTCCAGCCATCACCCCAATATTAATGCTGATCAAAAAACTTTCAAGATTACATAGAGGAAGGAGAGGAACGGTGGTGATAAAATCCATTGTAAACCAGAGCATCACTCTCCAAAGGCTGAGGTAAGCCTGTAATAGGAAGCTAGGTACTTGCATGTAATAAAGGGAAGGCTTTAACTGGCTGTTTGAAGCAACAGAGCAAAGCTTATCTGATACCAGTCTTCTTATCTGGCTTTGCATTCTCTCTTCTGCTTGATCATGTCTCAAGTTTCTAATTATGTGTCTCCTATAGCATCAGTAATTAAAATGGAGTGCAGCCTTTGCAACCGCAGACTAATTTCCATAGCTTGGAGGTCTCTGCGCCCTGATATACTTGCCATATAGTTCACCCATGCAATGTAAAAGGTTTTCCCCTTGGAAATGGAGTTATCCTTTTTAAAAAAAATAGTTAGAAGTTCACAGATTGAATGAACAATCTTCTAGAGAATGGCATTGTGTCTGAAGGGGTAGAACAACGATGGAGCTTTGAGAAGGAGGGGGAAAGAAATCATTTTAAAGAGGGGGAAGATAAAGGCTCCTCGTTTGGTATTGTCAGGTTCACACAAAGAGGACATCATTGCTTGGATAATCTGGAGGAACATCAAAGAACAACAAGGCAAACCAGTGTGGAGGCTTGAGATAGAGTGCCTGTCCAGATGATTTCTTGCAAATGGTTTTGTTAGTCTTCTTTCTTGAAGCTGACTGCATAGTTTCTTTATATAGGCCAGTCCTGCATAGATATACTAAGATTAACTGCTATCTTTGGTGTAAGTGTGTATGGTTGCAGATTCCACAGGGCTCCAAGTTGTCTAAAGAAGGGGCAGGAATCGTGTGGTCCTTCAGTGCATGCAGTCCATATGGTTAGGCTGCAACTCCCAGAAGCAGTATGGCCAAGTAGAAGGAATGCTGGGAGAAGCAGCCCACAGACCCCTGAAGTGCTAGATGATTCCCAACCATGGTTGAAAGTCAAATTAAAAATGGTTGGCATTGGACTATGACTCCAGAGCCTAGGGTTTGAATCCCCACTCAGCCAAGGAAGCGCACTGAGTGACTTTGGGCAAATCACATATTCTCAGCCTCAGAAGAAGGGAAACCATAACTTGGAATCATAATATGTAACTGAGAATCTTACAGTATGTGTTTTTTTTTTTATTTTGTAAAAGAATTAACCTGTAAGACTGCAAGTCACACAGTGGTTGAGCAATTCCACCTTTTTAGTAAACTGCTGTTGCACAACTGAGTCCATTAAAAAATGTGCATTCACATCTTTGTGTGTTATGCACAATTGCAGTGATGCTCTTACATGCAATGTTACCCAACATGTGATGAAGCAGAATGGGCCATGATACACATTATGCCTACACTTCATGCAAAATTGTGCACAATGCAAATGTACATCCGTATATAATGCACAGCTGTGCTCAATACCACCATTATTCAACCCTGCTTCTTCAGACTTGATGTGAATGCAGCTGTTCAACATTAGACAATAAGTCTCCAATCACTTCTTTAGGGACTTTACACATGTGTAAGACACCAACTGGATTCCAGTCACAGAGTTCCCTTCCAAAATCTACACTTTGGGTCAAGAAAACATAGTCCATCCTACCCATTTTCATGAGTCAATTTCTCCCCAACTTCTTTATTTTTCATTGACTTCTCCTTCTTTCCTTCAGCTTCAAAACACTACCACTTTTCCCTCTGGTCTCCTTTCCAGCTTTTCCAGCTGTGTTTCCCTTTGCTTGATGCTTCTCAACCTATTTTCATCTTGCCATTTTCCCCCTTCAGTCAGTCATCTCAGCACAGACCATGCTCTGTATGCAAAGTCATCTTGTATTACCTTTGAGACTAACTGAGCAAAAGCTTTCACAGACTTGGTCTAGTAACTCAGATGGACAGAGTACATATGAGAAATTAGATCAAGAGTGCATCTACGCTGTAGAAATAATGCAGTTTGGCACCACTTTAACTGTTGTCACTCCATCCTATGGAATCCTGGGGCCTGGCAGCTTTACAAGTTCTTTAACCTTTTCTGCCAAAGAATTCAGGTGCCCCACAAAACTGCAAATCCCGAGATTCTGTAGGATGGAGCCATGACAGTTAAAGTGGCGTCAAACTGCATTTGAGGCCAGTCTGAACAGGGCATTAGTCTCAAAGGGGCTACAAAATCCCTTTGCACATTGATATTCTAGATTAACATGGCCAAGCCTCTGAATTTATGTCCTTACTCTGTTGCTTACTCCTAAACTCTTTGGCTTGTCTTGAATCACTTTCACAAGCTTCCCTTCCTGCCAGTGGAATTCAACTGCTCTTATCACTAGGACAAATTTTCATCCCCCCTCCCCAACCATCACAAATGGATGCTTCCCTTTCCTCACAGAAACTGCACTGCCACATCAGCCTCAGGGGAAACAGTTTAGAATGCATCGCATCCTGGATAAAACCATCGACAAAAGGTCACCTTGCTGTGGATGCTGTTGTTTGCTAGCCAGAATATCTGATCATCTCTAGCCAATAATGTCAAAATATATATCAGAATGACTAAAAAAGTCCAAGAGGCTAAACAACATCTGCCAACAACTTCATTGCAACTGTCTTATCAACTTCAGCTGCTGGCACTCTGCAGAATTAATGCACTCAGACACTTCTTTAACTGTCATGGCTCCAACCTATGGGATCTGGGGATTTGTAGTTTGTTGTGGCACCCGAGGTCTCTGATACATTCCTGAATTCCACAGGATTGAGTCATGGCAGTTAAAGTGGTACCAAGCTGCATTAATTCTGCAGTGTAGATGCAGCCTTGCTGGTTAGGACTAGACCACATCCTTCCAGCCTGTATTTCAAGGCTGCAGAAAAAAGGACAAGAAAAAAAATAACAATCTGAATTGCCTGCTTGTTTTCAATGTTGCACCAGACTGGTTGCCCTAGATGAGGAAGTACATGCTAGTGGCATCACAAGATGCATCTATTAAATCCATTGGGGCCTAGATGGGTTTCATGCCGCACTGTCAGGTTGTGCAGGTCTCCCTTCAAGTGCAAATGATAGGGATATCTTCCTGGGATAGGAAGCGACAACAAGTTAGGAGGAGAATATATTAGAGCATGTTCAATTGTTTTTATAATTCCCAGTATAAGAGCTTGCCCTTTATGCCCAAGTGATATTTCTCTCAATATCTTGACCTATTATTACTTCCATAAGAAGAGAGACCTGCAATCAATAGAATTTAAGAAGCTAATACTTACTTAAGTTGTATTGATTCAATGAGTCTGGATTCTAGTTCAGTCAGTTTTAGTTCTGTGGCTTGCAATTGGGACTAAAAGGAGGATGTCGTCTGGATGTGGAAAGTTGCAGACCTCCAGAAGTTACTGGACTGCCTCTCCCAGCATTCATCACCACCAGCTAGGATGGCTTTGGTTGATGGGAGTGTCTGATAGCCAAGGATCACACTAGAGAATTGTAGCATCATAATTCCATTTTATCTGTTATGGGCTGCATCCTGTAGAAATTCTGGAATTTGCAATTAGAATCAGAGAATCATAGAGCTGGAAGAGAAGCCCAGTCTAACCTCATTCTGCCATGCAGGAATACACAATCAAAGCACCCAGACAGAAGGCCATCCAACCAAACAAGGAGACCCCGCCACCCTCCAAGGAAGTGTGTTCCACTGTTGAACAGCTCTTACTGTCAGGGAGTTCTTCCTAATGTTGAGGTGGAATCTCTTTTCCTGTGGTTTGAATCCATTGCTCTGGGTCCTAGTTGCTGGAGCAGCAGAAAACATCTTCATCATAACATTCCTTCAAATACTTACATAGGGCTATCATATCACCTCTTAACCTTCTCTTCTTTAGGCTAAACATCCCCAGCTCCCTAAATAATTCTTCATAAGGCTTGGTTTTGATAACTGTGGAAATTTTGGTTGCCTTCCTCTGGACATGCTCTGGCTTCTCAACATTGAATTCTCAAAATTTGAATTGTGGTTTTGAGAAATGGATGCCTGACTAATGCAGAATAGAGTGGTGCTATTACTTCCCTCGATCTAGACATTATGCTTCTATTGATGCAGCCTAGAACTATATTGGCTGCCTTAGTTGACGCATCACACTGTTGACTCATGTTCAACTTGTGGTCTACTAGGACTCCTAGATCCCTCTCATATGGATTGTTGTCAAGCCAGGTGTCCCCCATTCTATATCTATGCATTTCATTTTTTCTGCCTAACTGCAATACCTTACATTTCTCCATGTTAAAGTTCATTTTGTTAGCTTTGGCCCAGCTTTTTAATTTATTAAGGTCATTTTGAATTTTGATCCTGTGCTCTGGGGTACTAGATATTCCTCCTAATTTGGTGTCATCTGCAAATTTGACACCAGATTAGGAAGCAGCATTTAGAACTCTCAGCCAGATTGCTCTAGTGCCTCTGGACAAACTACAAATCCCAGAATTCTATAGGATGTAGCCATGGCAGTTAAAGTGGAATCATAGTGCTATAAATCTGTAGGGTGAAAGGCCCCCCTGGACCCAGGTTCTGGGCCTTTTCACTACCAATCTCCATCTGAGTCATCCTAAACCATTAATTCTCTACTTTGCCCCCTTAACAGGAAGCCTTTCCTTCCATTTCCTCCCAAGTGTGGCCATTGGAAAGATGCAAAATAAAAGAAAAAAGACAAGAAGGGGAAAAGATAGACTTTTTCTTCAGCTGATGTTTCCATGCGCCATTTGACCCAGTCACCATAGTGACAATGCCCATTGGGACTAGGCGAGATGGTGACTCAGCCCTGAATGGGTTCTTCTCGGAGCCATGGCACCAGCATGGAGCAATGTTAAAATCTTCCGTCTGTCCCGACATGTAAGGGTCAGAGAAGTTTTTGAGGCAGACGCAGGCAGCTTTAAAAGGCTTGTGTTTTCATATTTCTTGCCCTGATTGACAGGGCTATTTTAATACGCCCGAAAGAGCTCAGAGAAGGCCACTGTGTCACTGGAGCGCTAGGACTTATTAAGGAACAAGATTCAAAGGAATGAAGCTCCCGTCCCCAGTGCTAACTTTGCAAGCAAACAGTTGGGTATTTTTAGTGCAATATCATACCACCCGTCCATAGTTTTTTGTGGGTTTTTCAGGCTATGTGGCCATGTTCTAGAAGAGTTAATTCCTGACGTTTCACCAGCATCTCTGGCTGGCATCTTCAGAGAAATGCTGGTGAGACGTCAGGAATTAACTCTTCTAGAACACGACCACATAGCCTGAAAAACCCACAAAAAACTATAGAAATAATGTAGTTTGACAGCGCTTTAATGCTGTGGAATCCTGGGATTTTTTAGTTGATTGTGGCATCAGAGCTCTTTGACAGAGAAAGTTAAATATAATCCACCATCCTAGAATTGAGCCATAGGAGTTAAAGCGGTGTCAATCTGAATTATTTCTGCAGTGCAGATGCATCTGAAGTCATAGCTGTCGAGTTTGCAAGGCTTGAGCATAGCTGTAGATGACCAGGGCTCATTATAGGGCTGTCATAAATCAAAACTGTCCGATGACAAATGACAATAGCCACAAAGTGTATGCCATCCCTTAACCATCTTTTTCATCCCTTTCCCTAATGAAAACAAAAACAAAAATCCTCAAACGGTTTAGCCATTTCTTACAGAGAACAAACAATGAAATATTAGTCCTTTTCAGTTGCCCTTTTCTGAACTTCATTCCAGGTCACGTTTATCCTTTTTTAAGATGGTGCACACAACCAGGACTGCATGCAGTATTCCAATGTGGCTGCGTCATACATTTATATAATGGCATTAGTCTGGCTGCCTTACTTTCAGTCGCTCTCCTAATAAATTTGTTTCTCCCATTGCCACAGCAGCCTGCTTTGATGCTTTCTGAGTTTTTCCCATTGCAGCATCTTCATCCCTTTAGCACTTGGCAGCGATACAGAAAAGAGCTTTTAGAAACAGGAACCTAATTATTACCCTGGCATCTCCCTCAGAGTCCAACTGAAGGATTAAGCTTGGCAGTCATGGCTGAAAATCCTTTCCCTGGCCCAAGACTCTTTTTGTATAGGATTTCCCTCATGGCATATATATGTATTATCGAGCTCTGACCTGTGACCACACTGCAAGCTATCTGCTTGATGCCTCCACAGGTCTGCTAACCAGACAGCCAAGCAAGCTGCCCCCCAGAGGTCAACAGTCCACATAAGTGAGGCATTTGATCATCCTGCAGGTCAACCACCCGCATGGTGCCCTGGATAGATCACTGGCTCACATGGCACCAAGTGAATTAAAGGGGAGAATGAATTAATTCACAGAGATAGAAACATTACTTTTTGGGATACTGGCTCTCAAAACCTGGGAGCTGTCATTCAGAAATGTAAGCCTACATCCTACATCACGGCTGTGGAGCATAAAGCGACCATCATGTAGTTACAGGTGACAGCTGAAACCCAGCATGGCTTAGTGGTTTGAGCATTGAACAACTATTTGGAGACCATGATGCGATTCCCACCTTGACCTCCCTGGGTGAACTTGAGCAAGTGACATGCTCTCAGCCTCAGGGGAAGGCAATAGCAAAACTCCTCTGAACAAATCTTGGCAAGAAAACCCTATGATTTGTTTGCCTTAGGCTCAAGTTGGAAATGGCTTGAAGGCACACAGCAACAATAACGCTACACTATTGCTCTGCTGAATACTGATGTTCTCCCTTGGAAGGGGAAAATAGTTTTTTTAATGAATATTTTTTTATTCATAAACATGGTCATCAACCGCTATCATTATCCATATATTGATTACAAATACACAAACTCACACACACAAGCATAAAGTATCACTAATTATATACAGAACTTTATTCCTCATCCCCATTATTGCATTCCTTGTTGGGTTGACTCTTGTATTTTGAGCTCATCTTCCCTTTGTTTCTTCTGTTTAACAATTATTCTACATTATTCCACATCACTATAACCAATAAAATTCTCTTATATGTCTTATATGTCATATGACTTTATAATGTTTCATGATTTGTGAGTCTAAGCCCCTTAATAGCCTTCCTCCTGCCTTTGTCCCCCATGACCATAGCAAAAACTGAACTTGTCAGACCCAATTTTCAGGTTCTGCCACACTGGCAGAGTAAATATACCAGGCTGATCAATGAGTCAGATTAACTCAGCTCTTGATGCAATACCAGTTTTGCCAATTTGCTCACATTAATTTTTGCCAATTACTTCTCCTCTAGAGATAAGAATTTCTGATCATCAAAATCTTTCTCTCCTTAGTTCCCGCAACAAGCAAGCAAGCAAACTGCAACTATCCAGGGGAAGAGAATGCCATTTCAAGACCTCCAACATGAGTTTTTGACCTTGACCTTTGATACTGACATTTGAAATGTTGGAGAACATGAAACGGGTAATTGGACTGGAAGCTGTTTCACCTGGATGATCGTAACTACAGGATTGGAGAGGTTTCCTTAGCTGTTCAATTGAGTGTGTTTGTTCTGCAAATGTCATCAGCTGTCTCAATTTGGTTTGAGAGGACTATCAAAGACTCAGCAGCAAGCATCTCTATCTCATTTTGGAGATGAGTCAGCCTGCCTGTAGTATGGGGGTCTCACAGAATGGAAAACTCCCCTATGTGTGTGTGTGAACCCCAACTAGTAGAAAACTAGCACTTCAAGGCAGCCTTAGAGCTCTTTTTCATGATAAACAAGATGTCTGTGAGAAGGGGTTGTTACAACCATGGAACAGTGCCCAGTCAACCGAGATTCCACCAGCAGTCCAGCCTAGCCTCAAATTTACAATTTCAGCAAGAATAAAATGAGAGTCAGCATGATATAGTGGTTGAATGTTGGAATAGGACTCTGGGAGACCCAGCTTCAAATCCTTAATTGGTTATTGAAACCCACTGGGTGACTATGGGCATGTCACACACTCACAATCACCCCCTCCAGCAAATCTTGCAAAGAAAAGCCTTAGGTCCACTATAAGTTGAAAAAGACTTGAAGGCACACAATAAGAATAATGGAATGGGAGTCATCCAAATGTATGGGCAGCAAAAGTGTAGTTGACAGCAGTGGTGGCCCCATAAAATCATAGAGTTGGAACAGATCCTAAGGGTCATTCCCCTGCCAAACAGGAATACACAATCAAAGCACTCCCAGCAGGTTGCCATCCAGCCTCTGTTTGAAAACCTCCAAAGAAGGAGACTCCACCACACTTTGAGGCAATGTGTTCAACTATAAAATAGCTCTTACCATCAGGAGGTTCTTCCTAATGTTTAGATGGAATCTCTTTTCGTCTAGTTTGAATCCATTGCTCCATGCCCTAATCTCTGGAGTAGAAGAATACAAGCTTGCTCCAATTTCAACATGACATCCCTTCAAATATTTAAACAGAGCTATCATATCACCTCTCAACCTTCTCTTCCCTACGCTAAACATACCCAGCTCTCTCCTCATAGGGCATGGTTTCCAGACCTTTCACCATTTTGGTTGCCCTCTTCTGGACACTTTCCAGCTCATCAACATCCTTCTTGAATTGTAGTGCCCAGAACTGGATATAATGGGTAGTGAATTTGTTCCAAGTTTTGAGAATGGTATCCAAGTTGCTGAACCTGGTGAGGTCATAGGATGCACCACCTTGGATAGTTCCATTTAAGTTTAGACTTCAATGCAGATTGCCCACTCGATGACATGGGAGCCACCAGCTGCCATTGGATGGATCAGGTAGCCAAGTGTGATGGGAGAGATATTACTCTGTTGATGAACTGTTCACACTCAAAATAGTCTTCAGCTAGATCAAGGATGTGCAAGCTCCACCAACCCAGGGGTCAATTTTTGATCCCCAGGACCTGTAGACTACGTCATCCCACTGCAAGCAAGTGGTTAGAAGATCATTTTGTTTGGATTTGAGAGGTAAAAAAGCCCCTCTACACACCTAGAGGAATAGAAATTGTTGATTTTTTCCTGATATTTTATGGCTGGATGGGCTACATGGGAGGTGTCTGAGAAGGTCCTGGGACCCACAAAAATGGTGCTGAGGGACAGAAGATTCCCACGCCTCAGCTAGAGGAACAGTGAATCTGACCTGATGACTCTGAGCTCATTTCTTCCTAAGTCTCTTTCATTTCAGTATGGCAGAGTTCCATACTAGATATTCATTTGATAACTCTAATCCTGTTGGTGACTTATGCATGTAGCTCGCATCCATTGCTCCATGTCTTAGTCTCTGGAGCAGCAGAAAACAAGCTTGTTCCATATGACATCTCTTTATTTAAACATGGCTATCATGTCCCTCCTTAATGTCCTCTTCCCCAGGATAAACATACCTGGGGATGTTCCTAAATTTCTCCTTATAGGGCATTGTGGTTTCCAGACTTTTCACCATTTTGTCACCCTCCTTGGGACACACTCCAGCTCATCAATATCCCTCTTGAATTGTGGTGCCCAGAACTGGACGCAGAATAGAGTTTTGCAACTGCACATGACCCAGTCAATTACGTGTGCTGTACACTATTGCTATTCTGCATGGGGGTGGTGTAATGCTGGCATATTATATCTCTGCATGCAGATATTTATCTTATGCTGTGGAAATGTTGGATTACAGCCAGTAGCTCGCACACTGTATGACTCAACATAGCATATGTAGTACTTCTCAATATGGAATTATGCTACAGCTCACCATTCTCCAATTCCTGGATTTACTGTGGAGCAGCTGAAGATACCCCACAGATATTCTGTGCTTGGCAGAGGTAGAACAGAAGAGTGTCTGGCTATGTTCCAGTAGCCAGGTATGAAATGATAATATCATCTGCTGAGATCCTCTGGTGTCCTCCAGAGGTCTCAGTAGATGATGCAGGCATTTTGCATCTCACTACAGTGGCATACCCAGATGTTTCTTTGATTTCCCCCACTTTCTACCAGGCAGAGAATGGCTAGTAGTGGTCGGTCTGAAGCGGTATCACAGTATGTCCAAAGGTGCAATGGTGTTACAGAGGAAAGAAAGGAATCTTAACCTCTGCACTGAACAAAAATAAGACACACATACAGGTATAAGATTGACCTGGAGAGACAACATTGTGTTGTGGTCTGGATGTTGGACTAGGGCTCTAGAAGACCAAGGTTCAATTCCCTACTTGGCCAAGGAAACCGTTGGGTGATGTTGGGCAAGTTACACTCCCTCTTCCCCAAAGGAAGGGAAAGGCAACCCTCCTGAATAAATCTTGCAAAAAAAAAAAAAAAGTCCCTTAGGGTCGCCATAATTTGGAAGTGACTTGACAGCACCCAGCAACAATAAAGATTGACTTACACCTGCTAGCCATTATGTGGCATTGTCACCATTTCACAGATGTGGAAAACTGAAGCTCACAGAGGTGGGTCAATTGTCACTTCTGATGGATGGCAAATGAATATAAAAATGAGAGAGAAAGAAAAGAAAAAGGATAAAATCATTGTTAGACATCTGGGCTTCTGCAGTTCTGTTCTAATGCCTTTAGAGTCTCATGATTTCCTCATTCTATTAGCATGCTGTCCAAAATACTTTCCAAGAATATGGTATCTTTCAGCTGCAGTGCCTTGTTCTTCAACAGCATGGAGGCAAATTCAATGGCTTCTTTTTTGCTACCTTTCAGAAGGATGGTGCACATGCATGCACTTGCATGTCGCTCTCAGAAGATTGGAGCTTTCTGGCTTTTGATCACATGCATTAGTGAAAGATTGTATTAAGGGAGTGAGAGAGAGAATGAATGAATGAGAGAGAAAGAGAGAGTGCTATTCATAAGGATTAGAATGATTCCTGAAGAATCATGCCTAATCTTTCCCATGCTATTAAATTACGGGACATTATGAAATGCAATTTTCTCTATTTGGCCAACACAAGGATCTTGGTGGAAGAGGCAGAGGGAGACAAAAAGATGATGTGTTCGTTCTCTAAACTCTGTGAGTAATTGGGGCATTAGAGCAATGTAGTGAAATGGCTAGAAAAGGGATCATCTGGGTTTGTCCTGTGGGTGACTTTTTGGATGGACGTTAGTACCAGTTGGAGCTTCCGTGTCCCCTATCACTTAAAAATTGGACTCAAATGGAGAATTGAGTATAGTTATATTCTATGCAAACATGTTATAGGATCTTGCCCATTCTGAAATGACTGTGCACTGTCCCTTTATGCATCACCACCTTTTGAGTC
Organism: Sceloporus undulatus; assembly: GCF_019175285.1. Lineage (NCBI taxonomy): Eukaryota > Metazoa > Chordata > Lepidosauria > Squamata > Phrynosomatidae > Sceloporus > Sceloporus undulatus. The sequence goes on along the minus strand of NC_056526.1, from coordinate 187,693,537 downwards.
TCCGCCAGAGTGACCAGATGTCCTAACTACAAAGGAGGACAAGGCACTGCAAAATGTAGCCATTCAAGAAAAATGTAGGACATTCCAAAAACACTAATACAGTTGTTCCTCCTTATCCACTGATTTTTTATCCATGGATTCAAGCATCCACAGCTTGAAAATATTAAAAAAAAAGTATAAATTCCAAATAGCAAAGCTTGATTTTCCATTTTGTATAAAGGACACCATTTTGCTCTGCCATTATATTTGATGGGACTTGAGCATCCATGGATTTTGTTATCTACGGGGGATCTTGGAACCAAACCCCAGTGGATAACAAGGTCCCCACTGTATAAATATAAATTCATGCTTCTTAGCCATGCTCAAAGTGGAGGATATTTTGGAATTCCTCCAGGACAGGAGGCTGAAATGTAGGACACGTCCTAGAAAAAGAAGGGTGTCTGGTCACCCTGGACTCCTCCCTCTCTTAATGTGGCAGAAATCCTGTTGCAGGCCTATATTAAGAGCCCTACTAGGGACCCATAAAGAACCCTGTTAATAAAACCAAGACATATGGGGAACCTGGATTCTGTAATAGAGAATCATTAGACCACATGGTCTAAATCTCACCTCTACGATATTAACACTCCCTTCCATCTGTTATATATGGATAATGACATTGGTCTGAGATATAGGGATGTGGAGACGATGATCGAGTGCATAAAGTACTTTCGGCACTTAGGCAAAAAATAACATACAAGTTGTACATAAATGACAAGCATTGGAAACAGGAAAGCTGCCTCACAGTTATATCTCTTCCCATTACATCTCTTCATTTCTTGCCTCGCTCAGGTGTAATATATCATACAATGTTTCTGAATTTAATTTAATTACTGCCTGGCAGAATGAACGGCTCAGTGTTAAAAGATTTTAAAAGGGACATTCTGTTTCTAAAGTGTCGGACAATAAAAGGCTTCGATGGTAAGCTTTTATTTCATTGGGCTCAATACATTTGTTGAATAAAAGTCCCTACTTGGTGGGCAGACTGTTAATTCTGTCTTTTGTGTGTGTGTGGGTGTTGTTCATCTCTTGGCCATCCATCTATTTCTGTAACAATGCTGGGGATAAGCGGCAGCAGAATACATGGACCATGGAGAACAGCCAAACAATTCAATAAAAGCCTACCAGAGCTATTGCTTTCCAAGCTTGGAAGCACCGTTCTTTACTATCCTGATTATTTTTAAGAGATGAGGGAGAGAATAAATTAATGTTTTGGATAATTCTGTATGTTCCTGTAGCGCCAATTAGAAAACAAAAGGAATAAAGGATAAATAAGTATCAGTACCAGCTGCAAACCTCTGGCTCAAAGAAAACAGTTTTCCTGAATAAGATTGTTTCATTAGCTATACAGGTAGACCTCTGTTAACAAAACATCTGCCAAAGATGCTCCTTTTTACAAAGTCTTTTAAAGCCGGTTCAGCCCCCTGCCTTTATCTCCTGGTCCTTTATCTAACTGGAAGTTTTGGTTTTTTTTTTTTTTAGCAGTATCAGCATTGGGAGGATGGTGAAGGAGGGCTGCACAAACAGACTTTCAGTATTAGGCTGCAGCAGCATGTCTGCAGTAAGCAATGCAATAAAGCTTGAGCTGAGGAAGAATGGGATTCTGCGTTTGTCAGTCCTACTGCAGCTTTATGTGCCCTGCCTACAACAGGCAAGTTAAACAGCAACTGCCTCCAGAATCCCTTATGCAGCATATGTAAACAGCAAAACAGAGAGAAAAAAGGGAGATCCACCTGCCTCATCAAGTGACACCCCCAGCATGTTAAAACAAATATTATAGACCAGTATGTTTGGCAGCCATAACAGAAATATTAACAAATGTAGAAGCTGGTGAAATGAAAAAGATAATCCCTGGATGTATTTTGGAAGAAGTCATCTAGAGGTGTCATTAAGGGGGTGTAGGCAGTGCGAGTTGCACCGGGTGACATTCCAGGGGTTACAACCGGAGGGACTGGCACGGCTACTGGATGAACAAGAAAGGGCAGTAGATGCTGGGGTTTGGTGGTACCATACCAGATCCAGAACGGGTCCCCTCAGCTGCAACCACTGTTGTTTGGTGTGGTGTCTTCCGTTCGAATTCTGGTGTGGCTACTGGAAGAGCAACTATGCCAGACTCTGAATGGGCTGTCTGGAGGCTGCAGAGTTCTGGCTGGGTGGCAGCTGGGTGGCAGCTGGGTGGCCAAGGGGTAAGTGAGTGAGTGAGGCAGTGGAAAGGACCCATACCGGGTGACAGTAACTTCAGTGATACCATTGAAGCCATCAGGTGGTCTTGAGAAATTTAAAAATGTTTTTGTTTCCTTATGTTAGGCTACCTGTTTCATATTGCAAGTGCATATTGTTGATGTTGAATAAAAGGTTTGCCAAGACATGTTGAAATTTTCTTTCTTTCTTTCTTTCTGGTGCAGGAGCCCACCCCTATTATTTCCATATCATTTCTATCTCTGGTACCAAATTTTCTGTTGAAGAAGGAATGTCCAGGAAGAAATGGACTTCGTTAACTGAGTAAAAGCATCTGATGAAGTAGACTGAAGTCTACAAAAGCTCATGCTGTTAACAAAATCTCTCTATATACTGAGTTACACCTATATTATTTGGTGGTCACCTCAGGGAATAGGGATTAGACCTGTGCTAAGGTTACACTCCCCTTGAAGACACAGGTTCATAGTTTTGGCATACTCCTGGACTTAGCCTTGAGCCTGGAGGGTCAGGTTGCAGTGGGGGGTAGGGGTGCATTTGCACAGTAGTTTGATAGTGAGCTACTTGGTATTATATGCTGGAAAGTAGTGCAGTAATTCAGGACAGTAGGCTAGAACTCTCCAGCAGATATGTCACTAAGTATGTCACTGTATGACAAACCCCAGGAACCATGACAATTAAAATGGTATCGAACTGCTGTAACTGTGTGGTGCAGACACATGCCAAGGTGAGAAACCAGGCCAGAGCCTGCAGGTTTAAAGGGTTAAATCATCACGAGGAATACATAACATTCCTCCTTCGAAACTAACATGGATACAGAGAGGAAGGAGCTGAAGGACCTGGTTTAGCAGCAGCACAGGCAACTTGGCGCCTTCTAGGTCTTTCCTCCTTTGGCTAGTCCAGTAGCTTCATTTGTCCAGATCCCGCCATCCTTCTTTGAGATAGGTAAGGGATGAGTCATGCCTATTCAGCCAGACTGTATAAAAATAACCACATCATTTTTGCCTCTTTTCAATCAGATAAAATCTCTATGTTAAATATATCCAGGGACTGCTAAAAGAGGCGACAGGGTTCCAGACAGCTTCGCCTTCCCAGTTTTTTTTAAATTAAAGCTTGCATAGATCAGGATTAGGAGACGTCTGACCTCCTGTCTTTGCTCCTCAGTCATGGCAAATTGGACACTCTGCCCCTGATTTAGACAACTATCACCTCACTGCTTCCTTAGAGACTTATTGGAGTTTCTTGAAATTAACACAGACAAATTAGTTAACCTCACACTGACAGTGGACATCTGCTTAATATATGGCTATGTTACCAATGTTGTCATCCATCTGGTCCAACCATTTCTGATCTCCTCCATTAAAAAAAATCTTTATGAATCTAGAAAGTTAGTACAGGTTGGGTCTCCCTTATTTCGAATTATTGGAATTTTGAATTCTGAAGTATTCCAAAACCCAAAACATTTTTCATGGGTGGCTTGAGACACTGACACCTCTGCTATGAATCTAAGGAATCCCTGAATCTAATGATTCAGTGTACACAGACTTTATTTCTTGCACAAAGCTATTTAAAATATTGTATAAAATTACCTTCGGGTGCTGTGTATAAGGTCTATCTGAAACATACATGAATTTTGTGATGACATCAGCCTGGCTGGCCACACATTTCCCCTGGAGAACTCACTCTGCTCTGCTGTTTTTTGCCTTCTCAGCATGCATCAACCTATCAACCAATAGCTGCTATTATTTGCCTGTCAATCTAAGGACCGCCTTGCTCTGTGGCTGCATCCTTACCCATCCAATCCCAGCAAATGAATGAGGGAATTTTAAATGTACAGTGGACCCTCCACATTCACTGAGGTTAGGAGTGAAGTACCCTCATCAATGGGGAAAACCGCAAATAAAAAAACCCCAACACTATTCTTTATACTCTGTGGTCAGCATCTGCAAGAAGTTGAGAATCATGCCTAGAGAAGTGTTTTATTTAGGAATTTCTAGGTTCTCTAGCACAGCTCTATGGTCAACTTCTAGAAGAATTGCACTAGAGGACTTGGGAGTTTATCACGCTAGCGAGATCCGTGGGCAAACAGGATTTAAACATGATTTAAAGCAAAGAAAACCCAGAAATGCCTGAAGTTTATCACACGACGTTGCAGTTAACGTGAAATAACGCAAAGTAAAAATGCAGTTAAAGCAGCCGCTTTTTATTTTCAGAACATCTCGTAAGTAGCCACTTTTCTCCACTTTAACTACAGTTTAACTTCGCGTTATTTTGTTTTAGAAGCAATTCGATGTGATAAACTCCCCAAATGTACAAGGTTTGTTTAAGTTTGAATGTACTTTAAATCGCATTTAAATTCCATTTGCCCGCTAGTGTGATAATCCTTAGAGATTCCTTGAGAGGACATATTAATCAAAATAATCAAATAATCAAATCTGGAAAAGTCAAAGCTGCAAATGTGGAGGGCCAACTGTACACACACACATATACAAGACAGAAGAAAATAAAATTAGTATTAGTATCTCTTCCCACTTTTCCCTCCCCATCTGAATCTTGCATTTAATTTTACTGTTTTTACTCTCTGACTTCTGCTCCCCCCCCCCCCCCCTTAGCATTTTGTCATTTGCTTTCACTTCAATGAATGGAGCTCATGCATTCCCTCTCCCACCATCAGCCTTGGATCACCTTTTATTTAACTTTAGAGAATGTAGGTATGGAAATCTCTTCATAGTAAGGTCATTCACTCATTGTTTACGTTTGTGAATAATGCTCTGTTATCCAACCTTTTCATTTGCTTTTTAAATGCCCCAGTTTCTTTCTCCTCTTCCAACTTTGCCTTTTGTCCTCTGTTTACTTCAGATGCTGCGCGCTGAATTCAAATTACAAAAGTAGTTTGCACTCGGTTAACTCAGCAGGGAAGATAGGAGAGTTGGGGAAAGAAAACGGCTCTTTCCAAAAGGCCTTGGCAAAAGCAAATTGCTGCACCTCTTCTAGCCTATGTGACCATTCTCATTCATAATATTTGTTAGCATGACCAATTTCTAATGCTGCTTGGCCACATGAGTACCTGTTTCCATCTGTGCAATGTCGGAGAGTACGATACACAAGATACACAATGTAATGTTAGAATGAAGTAGATAATTCTGTGGGTTTTGCAACTTCAAAGTGCAGTAGGACTGTATTTTCTAAAGTTTCCTCACACTGAATCAACAAAAACTGTAACTCCCAGAATAACAAAAACAAAAGCACTCAGAGGAAAAGGTTTATATCTGTGGTACCAACTTATTACATGCTAGGATGGTTCCAGAAATGACGTGCATTCGAAGCTGATATGACTTCATATATTATTCCAATGGTGGTGCAGTGGTTAAATCCTGGTACTGCAGCCAGTCATTCACAAACCACAAGGTTGTGAGTTCAAATTCAGCCAGGGGTTTAGGGTCGATTCAGCCTAGCATCTTTCTGAAGTCGCTAAAATGAATAACCAGCTTGCTGGAGGCAATTAGCTTACAGTTGTAAACCACTTAGAGACTGCTTAATGCGGTATGAAGTGGTATACAAATGAAGCTGCTATTGCTATTGCTATTGCAATTGCAATGAGATAGTTGAAATATCTGAGAAAGGTATTTTCTTGGTTTCCCTTCTCCAGGGCTTTTAGATGTGTCACAAATGTCTCTAGGACAAACTAGATGATATGGTTAACCTTCTACCCGCCTTCCCCAAAGTGTTCCTCCAAATGGTGAAAGATGTCTATTTGTCACAACACATGATTTTCCTCACTTACATATCTTGCCTTGAATACATTTTGTTTTATGACTGGCTCAATCTGACTATTGCCCGTTACAAACGGGCACCCTAGGACGGACTCACTCCGTGCTAGGGTTAGAAAGGGGCGTCTCTTCCAGACGCCCCTAACCCTAGCATGGACTGAGTCCATAACAAATGGCGGTGGCCATTCCATACGGCTGCCGCCATTTTGACATAACAGACGCTCTGCGTCCGCATGTCGCGCAGCAGAAGTGACGCCGCGAGTGCGTGACTAGCGCCTCATGGCGTCTCTTCCGGGCTGCAAGAAGGAGCGTGATTTTTGTGCTCCTTCTTTGCTGCGTCTGGGAATCGCGCTGTTTGGCTGCTGTGGTTCCCGGATGCAGCAATCGGCGGCAGCAACAGACCATCGCAATACGGCGGTCTGTAATGCGCCTATCTAACTGCTAAGGCTTGTTGTTGTTAATTGTTGTTGTGTGCCTTCAACTTACTTCTGACCCATCGTGATCCTATCTTGGGGGTTTCTTGGCAAGATTTGTTCTGAGGAGGGTTGCCATTCCCTTTCCCTGAGGCTGAGAGACTGTGACTTGCCCAAGGTCACCCAGTGGGTTTCATGGCTGAGCATGGTTTCCAGTGCTCCAAACCACTACATGGTTGTGCAATGCTCAAACCACTATGCCGTGCTGTAGTGGCATAGTCCAAAGCTCAAACCACTACACCACAATGGCATATGCACTCCCCTTAATATCCAGCTGCATCCTTAGATGAGCATGTAGGAGAGAAATGTTCCCTTGGTAAACTGCTGGGCTTATATTTTTGCAGCTTAAAAGCTAATGGAACTTTGGGAGTGGATGTGTGTCATCCTGGGAATCGTATAGGACAGGCAATGGACGGAGTCAATCGACACGCGTCTCTTTCCCAGTAGCTCTGAGCATCCCTTACCGCAGGCACTTAACCTCTAAGTCTAGGGAAGGGACTCTCATCTAATCAGCATTTTCTCCCTTGTTGAACAAACAGCTTGTCTAAATTGCCTCATTAGCCATGCAAACATGCCTGATTAATTGCACGGGTATTTCTCAATGACTGCATCATTATCATTACGCTTGGGAGCAGGGAATGTGGGAAGCAGAGTTGTTCAGTGGCATGATCCCTTGATCAAAAGCAAGAGGAGACTGCCACCTTTCCAGGCCGTCTTTCTCATCAGCCCTTGAAACAAACCCAGTGAGAAAGATTCTGCAAATTCCCAGGCAGCATGGCCTTCAGACCTTGGGGGGGGGATAATAATTTTTAATTTGGATTACAACTCCCAGAATTTACCAACTAGCATATTAGGAGCTGTAGTTCAACTTTTCTAAGCTCTGTTTTTGTTACGAGAGCTGGATCCCAATTCCTTCTTGTACCAGTGGGGTGACATAAGAAACCTCAGGCCATGTGTGGATGGGGGAATATTGTGATTCCTCCCCATGCCAGTGTAGTTCCACTCTGAAGTGGGAAAACAGAGCACTGCAGATGAGCGGAAGGATCTCAGCATGGGCCTTGTGCACATGGATTTCAGCTTCTTATTCAAAGGCATAGCCGTGTGAATCTGGAATATCAGTATTGGTCCCTGTTGAGATGCAAATGGACTTTAAATTTCATGGATTTTGCAAATCTTTCTATTGCCATATGGCCAGGAGGAGGAGGAGCCTGCCTGCAAAAGATATCCCTCCATCACAACATCTTTACTAAAGACTGAAACAACATGCGGGCATCTGACTAACATCTACAATTGTCTCTCCCCCCCCCCCCTTCTTCCCCTGTTTGGTCTACTTCTTCCATGCATTTGTAAAGGGATGGATGGATAGATTAAAAAGATTGTATGTACAGTGCTGTGTAAATTTACAGCGCTTTATAAATAAAGGTTAATAATAATAATAATAATAGATAGATGATAGATAGATAGATAGATAGATAGATAGATAGATAGATAGATAGATAGTGTCATAGTTGTCCAGCAGACCCACAGTTGCTAGACTGAAGACTGGAGAGATGCTTCTGTATCTTTAATTGTTGTACAGAAGAAGGAATTTCAACTGATGGTACTTGTTTACTTAGTAGCATGGCAAGTAAGATATGCTGAAATTCCTGTTTTAACACAATTAAAAGTACAGACGCCGCTCCAGTTTTCAATTTGGCAACCCTGGTTCTGCTTGGTGCCTAAGACTGCATCTCCCTCCCTTCCTTTTCCTTTTCCTTCAAGGCAAGTTTCTAGCCCACACTGAGGCAAGTATATATTCAAAACTTTGTGGGCAATGTCTGGTCAAACCATTGATATTTTACGTGAGTTTTTCATAAAGAATATTTAAAAGCCCAGCCTTTAGTATTACCTTGTCAGAAAGGGATACAGGGTGGCAGGAATAGGAGTGAAACAAGATGGATTTGAGTGACACTCAAACTGCTTTTTGCTTATCTCAAGACTGGCACCAGACACTTGGATGGTGGTGGTGGGAAGATACTTGCAGCTAATAAGGGCTAGAAACTTGAGGGAATTTTCTTTTCACAAAAGAACATGAGATTCTGGACTCTGTTGCTAATAATATCGCACCATGGCCTTTTTGCACTGTTTGCATAGAACCATGGAATGCACACTGGCATGCCATCTTTTCCTACTGTAGATGGACATGTTTGTACGAGGCTTGTGGAGGTTCATGGGAAAGGTGGCAATGCCAGAGGTTTGGATATCACAGTACTGATTCCTAACATTCCTTTTTGCCACTTTCTTGCCCTGCTTTCTTGGGGGGGGGGGCAGGAAATGCTGATAGTAAAATTATAGAATTCTAGAGTTGGAAGAGACTCCAAGGGCCATCCAGTCCAACACCATTCTGCCATACAGGAAGACAGAATCTAAGTACCTGACAGATGGCCATTCAGTCTCTTTTTAAAATCTCCAAAGTAGGAGACTCCATCACACTCCAAGGCAGCTTATTCCACTGTCAAGCAGCTCTATCAGGAAGCTTTTCCTAATGTTTAGGTGGAATTTCTTTTCCTGTAGTTTGCATCCATTGCTCCAGGTCCTAGTCTCTAGAGCAGCAGAAAACAAGCTTGCTCTCTCCTCAGTATGACTCCCCTTCAAATCTTTAAACATAACTATCATGTCACTTCTTAACTTTCTCTCTCTCAGGCTAAATTTATCCAGCTCCCTAAGCCAGTCCTCATGGTTTCCAGACCTTTCACCATTTTGGTTGCCCTCCTCTGGACATGTTCCAGCTAGTATTATTTAAGAAGAAAGAGCCAAAGCTCTTTGAAACACACCATACACAGTATTGTTTGAAGCATCTTCATCAAGGCTGTTCTTTTGGTGGAGTATCTTTCTCTAACAATGAGAACTGATTTCAAACCAATTTAACATTCATAATTTCCAACCATGGCCTGAATCAGGGGTAAGAATTATGTGGCCATCCAGCTGTTGTTGGATTTGCATCTTCAGCATGCCTCATCATTGGTTATGTCAGTTAGGACAAAGAGGAGTTGCAGTTCAATGATATCTGGGGTGGGCACCATAGGATTGCCAGATCTCAGGGCTTGACTTTCGTGGGTCATCTCCATGTGGGAGATGATGGTGCAAATTCTCCAATTGTGATGGATTCGTCTTGAATCAAGAGGAAAGGTTTCCTAGAATCATAGAATCCTAGCGTTGGAAGAGGCCCCAAGGGCCATTCAATCCAATCTCCTGCCATGCAGGAATACACAATCCTGACTGATGGCCATCCAGCCTCTGTTTGAAAACCTCCAAAGAAAGAAACTCCATCCTACTCCAAGGCATTATGTTTCACTGACAAACAACTCTTACCATCAGGAAGTTCTTCTTAAAGTTTAGGTGGACTCTTTAATTGATTGACTGCTGCAACTTACAAAAGACTCTACATGATCTGTGGATTTACTTGGTTAGTTTCCTCCTCCTTTCCCAAGACTCTCTCTCAACTCTGCTGAGCACAAAAGCAAATAGGCTAGATTAAATTATTTTTATCTCCATTCCCTAAACAGGTAAGAAGGAGGAATCCCCTCATTTCTCCTAGAAATGAGCTCCTTTATTTAAGATTTCTGCCTCAATTTCCAAACATGAAAATATATATTCTCTCTTTCTCATTTCTGTGAACAACTGTGGTTGGTACTTAATGCATAATGCTTAATGACAATACCAGGGGCTGCCACTAGGTCTCAGATTTTGGTCCAGGCATGAGACAGTCCTGAACTGGGAATCCTATAGGCATGTGATTCCTACTCATGTCCAAATAAATAAATAAATAAATAAATAAATAAATAAATAAAATAAAATAATAATAATAATCAATTGCCAGTCCTAATGAGCAGACTTACAGACTCAGTTGTTGAACATTATTAACTCAACCTTTATGTAAATCTCATTGGTTTAATTCAGATCCACTCTGGCTGGGATTCATAGTTGGGTTCAGGGCCAGGAAATTCTGCTTCTTATTGTCCAGAGACAGGGCTTTGTACAAGTCTCCTATTTTGGAAATTGGGTGAAGTAGGATGATTGGAGGCTGCAGGTGGAGAAGAGAATTAAAATCAGCTGTGCTTTCATTTCTCCTGAATTTCTCTTGCCTTTAATGCTGCAGCCAGGTGTCCTCAAGCCTGTGGCCACGATGGCTGAAGGATTGTGGAAAGCTGCACTTCAAAAAAAAATCAATTATTCCAAGCACCTTCCAGAGTCAAAACTTCCAGTGTTTTGAGTGGGATGCAAAAAATAGGAACAGGCCAGGGAGCAGCAGTCTGTTCTTGCTGTACAGTCAGCCCTCCGTATTCACAGATTTTATTATCCACAAATTCAAGCATTCACAGCTTCAAAATATTTTTAAAAATATATCCGTTCCAAAAAGTAAACCTTGATTCTGTTGCTTTATGTACGGGATACCATTTTACTATGCCATTGCATTTAATGGGATTTGAGCACCCATGGATTTTGGTAACCACAGAGGGTCCTGGAACCAAACCCCAATGGATACCAAGGGCCCATGGTACTACAGCTTCCACCGTCTCAGACTATTGGTCATGCTGGCTAGACCTGATAAGACATAGTGTCCAGCAATATCTTGAGGGGCATGAGTATCTCATCCTTTCTGAATCAGAAGGAAAGCGGATTCCCCCAGAGACAAGCGTAAAAGGAGCATAGTGCTTCCTGATATTTGGGTGGAATTTCTTTTCCCCCCACTGAATCTAGAATCCATTGGTTCATGTTCTAATCTAGCCTCTGTAGCAGTAGAAAAGAAGGGTATTACTTCAGTTGTGAAGCCTACAGCTAACACTGCCCCTTCACTGCAGCTTTTGCTGCCTTCTTGGGGAACACATTTGTAGAAAAAGATTATTCATTTTTCAAATGAAAGTATCCTTAATCATATTTGTGTACAACGGGAGAGACCATCTGGAAAAGTGATGAATTCTCTTCTAGGGTTTTTTACAGAGAGGATGGATGGTCACCTCTCAGCCATGCTGGAGTAGTGGGTTCTTGCTTTGGCATGGGGTTGGACTAGATGTCCCTTGGTGTCCCTTCCAACACTTTTAGTCTATGCTTCCATACCTTTCCAATGCTGCTTGTCCTCTGATTATAAAACAGTTCAAACAAGAGGACAGAAAGGATGCTGTGGCAAGATCAGCATCAGCCCCAGAGCCCCCAGCATGTCCATACCAGCCCTCAGTTTACTAGTGCCCCATAATGTGCCACTCTCTGGACTGGTCATTTGTTCCTGCTTCCTGGTTGCAGAACCCTAGTCTTCTCCCCTGCGGCTAACCCCAGCTATAACAACACATTGCAGAATTCTCCCAGCCAACCAGTGGTGGAAGCAATCCTTGTTTGGTCTACAGCTCTCTAGTCATAGCCAACCTTGGGGGGATTCTGGGAATTGTAGTCACACAGAAAGGAATGCTGTAGAACTCTGTTCTACAGGCTGCCAAGATGAAGCATGTGTGTATCACCTTCTACCTGAATGCCAGGTTTCAAAGTGGGGAATATAGGACTGATTGCTGCTTTTGCTTTTTCCTGCCTTGACAATGAACTTTTTTTGGATGTCTTTAAAATTATTTATACACACACACCCACACCCACACCCACACATACACACTGTACCATCCTGAGAACCATCAGCTAGTGAGAAGGACATAAATATTTCCAGTGAGGAAAAATAAATAGTTCTTCTAACACTGTACTACTACAGAGCCATGTGGTGGCAGCTGGTGGGGTCAGTGTCTATGGAGACTGGTGGATCCGTGCTGGGTTTCAGTCCAAGCTTTAAAGCAATATAGCAATAGCAAGTACATTTCTATACTGCTTACCAGTGCACTTAAGCACTCCCTACATGGTTTGCTATATGTAAGCTAATTGCCCCCAACAAGCTGGGTACTCATTTTAGAAGGATGCCAGGCTGAGTTGACCCTGAGCTCCTGGCTGGTATTGAACTCGCAACCTTGTGATTTGTGAGTGGCTGCAAATACAGGCATTTAACCACTGCATCACCAGGGCTCCTAAAGGAACGATCCAAGATGCTGAACCTCTTTTGGGCATAAAGTTCAGCAATTTGGTTCATTCCTTTTACCCAGAGTGGAGTCACCGCTGCACAGATGTCAAAGCCACCAACCATCCCTAAAACCATGATGTTCACTGGGCTGACAACAACTTTGGAGGGAGACTACAGTTGGTTATATCATTTTCTGACCAGCTCCTAAGGCTAAGAGATAACACCTTGCCACTGTTGACATGAGTCTGGAAAGAAGAAATCTGACATCTTTTGGGTGTCCCCTAAAACTTGATAATTGCCAAGAAATCTTCTCTGGAGCTTAAGCTGATCAGTAAAAGAATGATCCAGACTGTGAATATGTTGAGTTATATTCACAGCTGTACTGGAGCTGGAAGCCCAGTCTCAGGTTGAGTGGGTAGCCCCCTATGGACTGACAACTGCCAACATACCCACTCTGGGTATTAGTCTGAACTTTAAAGGAGCTATGCAAGCTGTTGAGTCCTGTACCCCAAACTGAGATTTTGATTTCTAATGAAAGAGAAATAATAATAATAGAATGATAGCCCCAAAGAGATTGTGCAATGCTAACCCTTCTTAACCACATTGATGTGGAACTTGAAAGTACCATTCAAAGCATGAGAACATCACCACCGTGAAGGTGGGCCATCCCACTTACCAAAAGACAGTACGAAAAAGAAAGGCAGCCAGCAGAGAATGAAGACCCCAACCACGATTGCGAGGGTTTTGGCGGCCTTCTTCTCTCGAGAAAACTTCAAGAGGCGTACGGAGAGGGAGCTCCTGAAGGTGTGTCCTTTGTTCTTGGCGCTGGCCAGGGAGTCCTCCAGGACACTGCGACAGTGGATCCGGAGCACAACCTCCATGGATTTGCTCCTCTCTTTCTTGACCCCGGCCTCTAGGCTCTTGGTGGTCCTCCTTGCCACCACATAGATGTTGAAGTACATCACCAGAATGACGGCCAGGGGCAAATAGAAGGAGAAGAGGGAGGAGAAGATGGCGTAACCTGGTTCCTCAGTGATGTTACAATGTTGGTCATTCTCAGGAGGTGCCTCCTTCCATCCCAGGAGTGGGCCAATGGAGATGACCATGGAGGAGATCCAGACTGCCACCATGATGATCACCGCCTTCCTCTCAGTCATGATAGTGGGGTATTTGAGAGAGTATTTGACCCCAATATACCGATCCACAGAGATGATACACAGGCTCATGATGGAGGCAGTGCAACACAAGACATCCACTGCTGCCCAGATGTCACAGAAGATGCGGCCAAAGACCCAGAGGTCCTCCAGGACTTCCAAGGTGGCTGAGAAAGGCAGAACAGTGGTGCTGAGGAGCAAGTCAGCAATGGCCAAGTTAATGATGAAGTAATTGGTCACCGTCTGCAAGTGACGGTTGCAGGCCACCGAGAGGATGACCAATATGTTGCCCACAATGGCCGAGAGGATGAAGACGGCGAGGAAGATCCCCACACCCACCGACTGCAGGGTCAACTTCAAAGCCAAAGAGGTGCTGCTGTTGGCATGGACATCTCCTTCTTCTCCTCCTCCTCCTCCTCCAGGCAAGGTCCCATTCACACCCCCAGACTCTCCCGTGTGGTTCCCATTCAAGCTGGCATTAATCCGGTCAGAGAAAGTCATTCTTTTTTCAAAAAGGTCCGGTCTCCATGGGGCGGGATGGGCTCAGTGTGGCAGGGGTGCAGAGGAGAAGGGTGGCACAGACATGTTTCTACTCCCCTGACTCTGAGGCCCCTGAAACTCCTGACCCCCAATCAGGAATTTAACCATTTCCCTCCTCTGAGGTCCATGATCTTCAAAGGAAAATCTCTTCCTAACTTGTGTGCTTTTCTCCCTTCCTCAGCACTCTGGTTTCAATCACCAGCCCCTACATATATATGTGTGTGTGTGTCTTCAAGTCATCTGTAGACTTATGGGGGCCCCATGAATTTGAGGGTTTTCTTAAGCAAGGAATAGCTAAGGCAAGGAATACTTAAAGCCCACCAGGGATGCTGTTGAGGTGGTTTTGCCAGACTTAGACCCTGAGACCCTTGCAGATCTAAACCCACCAGGGATGGTGTTGTTGAGGTTGTTTTGCCAGACTCAAACTCTTGCAAATCTAAACTCACTAGGGATGCTGCTGAGGTGGTTTTGCCTGACTCAAACCCTTTCAGGTCTCAACCCACCAGAGATGGTGTTGAGGTGGTTTTGCCAGACTCAGACCCCCTGCAAACCTCAACCCACCAGGGATGCTGCTGAAGTTGTTTTGCCAGACCCAAACGCTTGCAAAACTAAACCCACCAGGGATGTTGTTGAGGTGCTTTTGCCAGACTCAAATTCTTGCAGATCTAAACCCACTAGGGATGCCGCTGAGGTGCTTTGCCTAACTCAAAGCCTTGCAAATCCAAACCCAGGTGAGGAGGTGCTTTTGCCAGCCTCAGACCCTTGCAAATCCCAACCCACCTGGGATGCTGTGGAGCAGCTAACACCTCCATCTTCCTTTCCTGATTCCCCTTGGCAAGATGTCCATCTTCTCCCCCACAGCTCACAGCTTTTAAAATAGGAAGGGAAAAAAGTAAAAAGAAAAACCAAGCAAGGACTTCTTTCTCTTCTGTTTCTTTCAGTTATCAGCCTTGTCCTCCTCCATCCGAAGCGAGTACCTGATCGCAGCGCCTTCAGCCAACTCTTGCAAACAGCCTCCGCAATCCAACAAGAAAACTCTTGCAAAAAACAACAACCACGATGCCGACTCTTGCGGGAAAACAACAAAGACCAGCAACAACATAAATAAAATACAATAAAATAAAAAGCCCCCAGTTTCTTTCCCCCCCTTCCTGGAGATGCTTTGGCAAAGAGGAGGCAGGAGCCAAGGGGCCACTCTTTGCAAAGCTTTGGTCTCCACTTGGCCAAAAAGGATGCTCTGGAAGGAGGAGGCAGAGCTACATCCCAAAGCCCCCTCTTCTTGGCATCTTTGCAACCCAAGAAAGGCAAGCCCAGCCTCCGATCATCTCCTCTTTGGCTTGGAAAGGCAAAGCAGCTGCGATCCTTCAGAGGCTGCAAAGTTTGCCTCCATCCTAGTGCATCTCCTGGGTTTTGGCTGCCTCTCTGGCTCCGGAGGGAGGGCCAGGGACCAGGATCATGGGGCCCAGCCTCGCCTCCGCCTCGCCAGACTCCTCCTAGAAGGCTGGGGATAGCCCCCCAAGTTTGGCAGGAGGAGAAAGAGAAGGGAACCCCCCCTCTCTCTGAGAGGTGGGCAAAAGATGCTGCCAGATGCCCAAGCAACAGCAGCAGCTTCAATCAGGGCAGAGAGGAGGCTCTTGTTGCCTTGCTTGTGGAAGGGGTGGGAAAAAAGGGAGAAAACACGTCCTGGGTCCTAAGGGATGGAGCTGGGAGGAGGAGTGGAGGAGGATGGAGATGGTACCCAAAATAGATTCATTGAAGGATTTTCCAGCCTGGGCTCCGCAATGGCGACGGAGAGCCGCCAGGGGGCAGAAGAGAGCTGCTGGCGTTGCCTTTCGCTTGCTGCTCTTCTTCTGGCTCAGCAGAGCAAGGCAAGGGGCTAGGGCCAGGGTCAGCAGGGGTCCTCCTTTTCCAGGACCTGTCCTACATCCCAGTCTCCTATCTTCTATTCTGAGCAGGACTCCAGAAGCCTGGGTTTATATTTCTGGGAGTGTTTGGAGCTTTTTCTTGGGGCACGTCCTACATTTCCCCTGAGTGTCTTACATTTTGTGGCACCCTTGGCGGTTAGGGCACCTGGTCACCCTGCCTGTGTTGTCTTTTCAGACGATTTGCATCCCATCCTAGATAGATCAGAGTTGGGGAAAGGGCAGCCCGCAGGCTCCTAAAGGTAAAGGTAAATGTCAAGTCATAACTGACTGTAGAGGCAATGCCCATCTCCGTTACTAAGCCGAAGAGCCAGCATTGTCTAAGAACTGCTCTGGTGGTCAAGTGGCCAGCATGACTGCACCAAACTCCATTACCGTCCCACTGAGACGTGGTGCCTTTCTAGCTCCTTGCATGCTCATGCTTTCGGACTGCTAGGTTGGCAGAAGCTGGGACTAGTGACAGGAGCTCACCCCATCATGTAGCATTTGGGCCTCAAACTGCCAACATGCTGATCTTCTGCTAAGCTACTGCATCCCTAAGATTCTAATCCTAAAGTCCTAAGATTCCTTAATAACCCCATCTTCCCTAACCCTATTTTCTATTCAAACCTATAGCTGTGTTAGACGTTTATCACCTGGGGCTTTTTGCAGCTCAGATCCAGGGTGACTCCTGGTTTAGCTACGCGAATTTATGTCGTAACATGAATGTTTTATCACACCTGGTTGCCCTTCCATTGCCCTTCTGAATCGAGGGGGAATTGAATCCAAGGCAAGTCATGTGATGTGGATTCAGGCAAAGCGGAGTGAGTGCAAATTGTATTACCACACCGGTGCATACCATGTGGATTCAGCGATTTGAATTGGGACCCTTGCGCATGCTCAGTGGGGCTCTGGATGCTGTCCTCCTTCCCTGCCCCCTCCTTAGCTGTCATCCTTCACTGGGCTGAAGGAGCACTCAGGGGATGATGGGATAGGTCGCAGGGGGTCACTGGAGCCAGGATTGGGCTGAAGGAGCAGGCAGGGGATGATGGGATAGGTTGCAGGGGGTCACTGGAGCCAGGATCGGGATGATAGGATAGGTGGCAGGGTGGCAGAGAGGACGAGATGGGGATGCAGGAGCAGACAGGGGATAATGGGATAGGTGGCAGGGTGGCAGAGAGGATGAAATGGCATGAACGAGGAGGGGGGATGAAGGAGCAGGATGCACAAAGCCAAGGGTGGGTGACATCGGAGTGATCTTCCACACCAGACCAATTCAAAGTGAAATCGAAGTGAGCTTGAAAGCAAATTCTGGTCTCTTCCATCTCTTCAGCATTTTAAAGGGACACTTGCGAACGCCACAGCCCATTTCTGCCAAAGCAAAGTTTGAGGAGCATTAATGTCACCCCCCTGAGGTTTTGCATCCCCCGCATACCCCTAGTGATGCCATTTTGCCAATCCGAGCAATATGTTTATTAGGAGCAACTGAAATTCTTCAGGAGGGTACTAGCTTTTCATTTCAGCATCGGATTAGACAATCCAAAAAATAATCCTAAAATAAAATAAAGCTTGGCTGGAGTCCTACTGGGATGTTGTATCATCATAAACCGACTTGTGTGTGTCATGTGCCTTCAAGTCATTTCTGACCTATGGTGACCCTAAGGTGAGACTATTGTGAGGTTTTCTTGGCACAGTTGGTTCAGAGGAGGTTTGCCATTGCCTTCCTCTGAGGCTGAGAGTTTGTGACTTGCCCAAGGTCACCCCAGTGGGCTTCAGGGCCAAGGTGGGAATTGACCCCACTATGTCATGCTGGCTCATTTATGATTGTGCAAAGTTGCATTGTGCCATTGCTCAATGTTGGTATTCTTAGGAATGGAGTGGAAGCATAGTTACAGGACTTGGTCCATGAAACTGTGCAACAGTCACAAAGCAGAACATGTCCCAAACAGCCAATGCATTCCAAAGTGCAGTGGGTCCCAGTGCACAATGTGCTCCAATGTGCAATGTGTCCCATTGCACAATGGGAGCCCCTGTTGCAAAATGAGACATCTTGTGCTGTGACCTGTTGTGCAATATCACAATTCACTATCAGTGTTGTGCATCATGTCAGCAATGTAGCTCCGTCATCATAAAGCTACGGTCTGGGGTTTAGTATTGCAGTTATGGATTTGCAACCTAGATTTACAGATCCATAAGTGCTCTGTACTCAGTAAGAAGTGCCCCTCTAGCTCACCTTAAGAACCAGCAGCCAGATTAGACAAAGGATCTGGGCATATGGAGGATGATGTTTCCACACCCCACAGAAAATGAGTAAGACTGCAACAATCAGAAATAGGACTTCTTTTGCAAATCCTGATCATAGCCTTGCTTGCTGGTGGGAGGGGTGGAAACATAATCTTCCTTGCAACTCATTTGGAAGCTGAATTGACCTTCTTGACCTGCTCTGGCTGCTGGCTCTTAGGATTGTTGCAGGGGGAGAGTCATACCATGAGATGTTACTTAGGCTGCATCTGCACTACAGAAATAATGCTGTTGCCATTGTTCGATGCTATGGAATGCAGGGATTTATATATATTTTTTTCATGCACCAGAGCTCTCTGACAGAGAATGCTAAAAATCTCACAAAACTACTAACCCCAGAATTCCATAGCACTGAACCATGGCAGTTAAGGCAGTGTCAGACTGCATTATTTCTGTAGTGCAGATGCAGCCTTAGTTACACAGACATAACCAAGTAACTGATATAGAATATTGGTGATGCAGAGAGCCAGAGTGGCACAGAAGTTTGAGTGTTAAACTACTATGGAGACCAGAGTTTGATTTCTTACTTGGCCATGAGCACACATTGGGTGATCTTGGACAAGTCACACACTTTCATCCTCAGGGGATGACAATGGCAAACTTCCTCTGAACAAATTGTGCCAAGAAAACTGCATGACAGGTTCGCCTTAGTGTTGCCATAGGTCCAAAATGACTTGAAGGCGCACAACAACAATTGGTGATGCACAGGTGAAGAAGCTCAGCCCTTAACAATGAAAATATTAAAAATTGTGTGTCTGGGAAGGGGAGGAGAAGCAAGAATATGGATGGGGAGCCAATGCAGTAGATAAATTAAAGTAAGTAAAAAGGAGACAGTTTGGCCATGGTTTGTAGTCTTGAGGTCTAAAGTGTAACTTAGTCGTAAGATGAAAATTACAGAGATCTGGCTAAATGTGCAAGTAGCGAATGAGAGCACTTGCTATTTGATGTTCTTTGGTGCCTGTTTTAGTGAATCATTTCCTATATTGCTATGTATTTTATATGTATTATCCTACTAGAGAGGCCCCTTCCCCACCCCCACTCCCTTTGTGTCGAGTCTTTTTAGATTGTAAGCCTGAGGGCAGGGAACCGTCCAATTAAAAAGATTGTATGTACAGCGCTATGTAAATTTACAGCGCTTTATAAATAAAGGTTAATAATAATAAAGTGACAGTAATGGGGCGAGGAGGAAAGCATGTTATTTCACCAGTGTTATGAATCCACTCTGGGTTTTAGTCCAAACTTTAAAGGAGTTGTCTAAGGTGCAGAAGCTAGTTTGGGGAGAGGGTTGAGCAGCTTGGATCATTCCTCTAAAGTTTGAATTCACTGCCTCACTGACATGGAAGCCACCAGATCCCACGGATCACACCTAACCTTCATCCTGAGATGGAGATGAAATGATGCATCCCCTGTTTGTTTGTTTTTTTGAGGTGGGAAATGCCTTAACAATTGTGTAGCTGAAGATTCATGATTTGTGTACCACTTGTTTTGTTTTGTTTCGTTTTCATAGAAGGAGGAACAAAGCTGTGCAGTTCCCTTGGGACAATTTCCCAGAGGATCCTTGTCACTCAGAATACCAAGGTATTTTTTTTGCAAACAAAGCTTTCTGGTATTAAAGCCACGTTTCATCCTGTTTTGCTATCAGCAATTCTGGTTTCTCCTCATTCTCCTCCCCACCAGGTTGCATGAGACATTTGCTTTGCTGTGGCTGGGCATCTGGCATCATTTTGCAACAGTGTTTCACAGTTAGTTACCAGATGCCCAGCACTCCAACTCCCATCATCCCCCACCAGTATGGCCAATGTCACTTGGAGTAGGCCCTCATAGATCCATATGGACCGTATGACATAGGGCAAGCATAACGAGGGATATGAAAGTTTTGGAGCATTGCAGAATTCCTCAGCAAGCTCAGTGAACCTTTATTTTTCTGCAACTCAGAGGGCTGTTTCCTTCTCAGAATTTTGCAAAAATTAAAATATATCCTCTTTGAAACTTGAAATTAAAGGAGAGAAAAGGTAAAAATGTAATTTCCCCCCTTCTTGCCTCAATTCCTCCTGCCTCTCTTTTCCCTTTCTGCATCATGTCCATTAGACTGCATGCCTAGGAGTAGGGAATTTGTTTATTTTTAATTAATTAATTAATATATTTTTTTGCATTACAGAATTAAGTGATATATGCACAGATCTAGATCAGAGCTTGGAAGAGTTCCTGACTACCATTGCCAGAATCCTGTAGCTAGCATGGATTCTGGGAGATGTAACTATAGGAGACCATGAAATCAATTGAACTAACAGAAATATTAATGTAATCAGTCCCTGTCACCTTACTCAGCTCACACCTGAACACAGAGAATCCCCTTGACCTGAATTTATTAGGAAGGTCTCCATTGGGTCACCTCTCACCTTCTCATCTATATCTATTTGTGTTCCCAGCTTTCTAGACTCAGTTTGGCAAATGCTTATTTTCCAGTTTTTCTACAATGCTGGCCTGTTACAATCAGTACTTGTCCCCTGCCTATTACTTACCTTCCTTTGGAAAAAAAGGACACTGCACTTTGTTACCCCTAAAAAGTGGGGTAGAGGCAATGGGGTCCACACCAACTGTGCCAGCTTCTCTTTAAAAAGTTGGGGAATTTAGCTCAAGTTTAGCGCAAAGAAGCTTACAAGAGATTGGGTAACTTGAAGACCATTTCCATCTGTGTATACCAGTATTAACTGAGATGGACTCCACGTTTGGCTGAATTAAGAAGGTTTTTACTGTATTCAGAAATATGCAAGAGTGCAATCAAACACAAAATAGTAATTCAGACAGACGCACCATTCAGAGCTAATTGAAATGGAAGAATGGACACTGGATAGTGGCGTTTGAGGGTTGATAATTACCTTTGCTGGAGAGGTGACCATGGAAAGTGGGATGTGGCTCAGACTAGGGCCTGAGGGCAACACAGTTAATACATGGAGCACAGACTGGAGGCCAACTGTGTGTGCAAAGAGGCTAAGTTTGGGTATAACATTTATATCTGTCCCATTCTAAAGGGTATGCTATCTTGCAATGTAACAAAGACTTGATAGTTTCCCCAAGAATTGACAATGGGAATCCAGACTTGTTTAACTTTGGAACTACAAAAACAGCAATTGGATTAAGACAGCCCAGGGTGGATGGATAGGAAAGCTGGCTGAGAACATGGCAGAAGATAGGTATGAAGCATTGTCTTACTGCCTTTGGTGCAATGAGACCTCCTTTGTCTCTTGATCCAAGAGCATATGTAGAGAGTCTGGGGTAGGAAGGAGTGGTCAGCATACCCATTTAGCGTTTGTCTGGGTATTACCTGGGTCATCCCACATGTCTTCCCTCTGTGTCCTCATGGGAAATTCACCTGATGTTCCAAAAGTCATCAGGACCTCTTAAGAACATGCCTGGCCCTAGATATGAAAATATAGAAAATATGGTGATTCCAAAAATAAAGCAGAGGATGAAGGGTGTGGATTCTCCTGTCCAATCTGGGTGTTGAAGAAAATGAAACTTTGATAATGTCTCTTGGCATGTGCAGTGCAGTTTCTGGTCCACCCAGATTTACTTACATGATAGACTTCTGAGCAGAGGTGTCTGGAGGCTTCCATGTCAATGACTTTGTCATAACTCACCTTCTAGGGCAGGAGGATTCAGACATTGAGGAGGAGGAGGAGGTAGTTTGCCAGGAATCCTTAGCTCCTGGTGATGGCAGTCTATCTGTGTCCAAGGAGCTGGGGGACATTGTTTCTCAGCAGGAGGTTGCAGATTCTGAAGACAAGGTTTCATCCTTCACCGAACAATGGAGGGACAAAGAGAGATTGCACTGTTCCTAGCAATTGTTAAGTATGAGATGATGACCTAATTAGGCACCTGTGGTCTTGAGACAGCTGTCTATAAATCTCCCAGCAGTTCCCTAGCAGATTTGTGGCTGACAACCATTTTATTTTGGTGACAGGTGGTACTCTTAGAGTGGTTGTGTTTTCTTGCCATGGACTAGCTACAATTTGATGCCTCTCTTTACTCCTTGCTGGCTTCATGTATTGGGACTGCTGACTTGCGGCAATGATTTCTGGACCGGCTGACAACCACTCTCTTGTTTCTCCCTTCATCCTATTTGGATAACCTGTGACTGACTTGAACTGGATTAACTACCTGACAGCTCTTGCAACACACTCACCAGCTTCCTGGGCCAGTTATTGACTGGTGTACAGGACAGAAGTGGTGAATCTGCACTGGGTTTTGATCCCGGCTTCAAAGGTTATATTAAAAGTGCTGAACGCCGTCCTTAAAACAGTCTAGTTCCCTTGAATAGTTTCTTTAACATTCAGCCAAAAACCTGGAATGGCATTGCTAACAAATTGAGATGAAAGCCACCAGCTACTACTGCTGTTGGAGTGTGTTAGGCTTGTGCTCATGATGTAGTCATGGCTCCATAACTAAATGGGACCATGTTTTTGGCTATGATTCCAGGTTGGTTAGAATTTGGTATTGTTTTTCACCCTGCCCTCACCCCAAAGTGCCATTATTCTTCATATATTCTCTTCCTTGTCAATGTTTCCATTTTGCCTGTAACACCCAGGGCCACCTTTCTTTCCCTCTTGAACATTAGATCAGTCTTCTCCAACCTGAAACCCTCAAGGGATTACAACTCCCACCACTCCAAAACAGCACAGTCCTTCTTGCATCTCAGTCAGCTCCCCAGTACCTTCTCCTGCTGTCCTTTATTTACAAATTTCACCACAGTGGCTAGCTCTGTGCTGGCTGTGGATGATGGGGTTAGGCAAGGCTGATCTAGAGAGCCTTTGACAGTTTGGAAGTAGGCTATTTATTTATTTATTTGTATGCCTCCTTTCTCCCAGGAGAGGCCCAAGGCGGATCACAGTTAAAACATTAAAAAATCTCAATAAAATTCAAAACAATTAAAATCATCTACATTTTGAAACTAAGAGAAAAGAAATTCTTCCAAGGCTTTCTAACACCAGATTGGAATGAAAACGCTTTGCCATTTTTATCTGAGCCTTGTTTACATAAATATCTCTGTTTCCCACAGATAAAAACCTAAGCCAGCTAATAGGGGTTGCTTTCTAATGAGGTATCGCTCCTGCCAGTGGCTGCTGCCTTGTCCCCTTGGGGCTACATTCATCACCAGAGTTTCAAAATCCATTTAAAGCGCTGTTAAGCATTTGTATGGATCCTTCTTGCCAGAGGGTCTTCGCCTGACTGGGGAATCAAGTGCTAAATCTAGTTGACGAACCAAGAAATCTTGAATTCCATACTAAAAAGAGGCAACACAAATGGAGAATAATGATGGACACTTATGTTCCGTGAACAGTTTTTGCTCGGGATCAGAGTCTCAAAATGATATCCATATTCAGCCGGATTCTATTGTTAATCCTGACTGGGGTACTTCTTTGTTACCGGAGATGTTGCTGTTGTTAACTGTCTTTGAGTTAACTTCAACTTATGGTGACCCTATGAATGAGAGACCTCCATGTCACCTTGCTATCAACAGCCCTGCTTGGGTTTTGCAAATTCAAGGCTTTGGCCTTGACTGAGTCCATCCACCTGGAATTCCTTCTTTTGCAACTGCTTTCTGTTTTACGCACTGTCATTTCTCACAATATGTTTAAAGTGTGACAGTCTCAGTTTAGTCATCTTGGCTTCTAAGGAGACTTCAGGCATGATTTGCTCTAATACTCATTGATTTATCTTTCTGGCAGTCCATAGTATAGTAAATGCATATTTGGCAACTGATCCTATTATAATGATTTCAGCTGCTTAATAAAGTCAAATGCACCTTGATATCTTAGCAAGCCTGGGGAGAAATTGCCCCTTTGACATTGTTTCAAGTATTTTGCTTTCAAAAACCAAGATTATTAAACTGTTTCTTTCTGATGAAGCACTGAATGCCTGTATGGTGTCAACACATACATGTCAAAGCTGAGAGTGAATTTTAATACACAACTATAGGTGCATCAAAGATGAGTCCTGCAGCATACAAACTCTATATGCCTAGAAAGGCTCCTTCTACATGTACAGTATTTTAGTAAACACATGCATGTTGTATACCAAAGTACAATAACATCCAAAATCCACAACACAGTGATATTTTTATTGGACCAACTAAAATACACAAAATACATATTGCAAGCTTTTGAAGTTCCACTGGCTTCTTCATCAGGCCAACCCCACCCCCCAAAAAAACCCATCTAGGAGAAAGGCCTACATTTTGTAGACCCATGACTATCATCATTATATTTTTTTCTTTTTCCTGTCTGATTTTTAACACTTTCGACGGATGAAGAAGCCAGTGGAGCTTTGAATGCTTGTAACGTGCACTGTTTTGTGAATTTTAGATGTTATAATATTTTAGTATGTCAACAAAGCATTGGGGTTTAGTTGGATTCTACCAAATCTTTTACTTTAGATGAGATCCTGCATTAGAGGATATAGTGTTACCCCCCCAAAGGCGGTGGACCTGGGGCTCCCACCAACAGTGATTTGGGGGAATTTATTAGCTTATCAGGGGCCTGAGGAAGGTTGGGTAACCTTGAGGACCATTTTCAACTGTGTATACTAGTAATAAGTGTGGGAGGACTCCAAGTTTAATGAACAAAGAAGGTTTTATTTAGAAATATGCAAGAGAACACATAAACACACAGCAACAATGCAATCTGAAACACCATACAAGGCTAACCAAAATAGAAGTATGGGAATAGGATAGTGAAAGCTTAGGGTTATAGAAGTGTGATATTTACCAGTCCTGAAGAGGAATCCACAGAAGGGAGACTCAACCTGTTTGTAAATTCAGTACATTTGACTAAATGACCAAAATGTGGACAGAATTACCACCAATCACTCACTGCCACTGTAGAATTTTTCTTTTTCTTTTTGTGCACAGTCTTCCAGGTTTGATTCCTAGCAAATCCAGAATCAAATGTGATTCCAGACTCTTGCCTGGAATCTTTGGGAGCTGTAGACAACCAGAATACACAGTACAACTGGCCTTCCACATTTGCGGCTTTGACCTTTGTGGTTTTGATTATTTGCGGTTTTGATTAATATGTTCTCTCTAGAAATTGCTAGGTCCTCCAGCGCAACTCTGCCAGAAATTGATCATAGAGTTGTGTTGGAAGACCCTAGAGATTCCTAGACAGAACACTTCTCTAGGCATTTGCAGGGCTTCCAGCATGATTCTATGATCAACATCTGGTAGATGCTGACCATAGATTTGCACTGGAGGACCTGGAGATTTCTAGAGAGGTGTTCTCTCAGGTGAAAAGAATAGTGGGTTTGTTATTTGCAGATTTTCCACATTCACAGGGATCCTGTGCCCCTAACCCCAGCAAATGTGGAGGGAGAGGGACCACTTGGTATCTGCTGGGGTTTGGTTCCAGGACCCTCCATGGATACCAAGATCTATGGATGCTCAAGTCCGATTATATAATGGGGTAGTAAAATTACATACCTTACATAAAAACGGCAAAATAAGGTTTGCTTTTTAGAATTTTGGGCGGAATATTTTGAAGCTGTGGATGGTTGAATCCATGGACATAGAATCCATGGATACAGAGGGCCGACTATACTCAGCCACGTGGACCAATGGTATGATTCACTATAAGCCAGCTTCCTATGTCACTTTGCAGCAAAGTTTTTAAACAGCTTAAAATGCTATGCCTGAAATACCCTTTCCTTGGCAGGTGAGAGCTCTCCCTCCTCCTTGCCGCATCCTAGTTTTCCTTTGTCAGAGGTATTTCTCTGATGTTCCATCTCTTTTTATTCGGAGAACTTAATGCACAGAAGCTGGGTTGCTTGGTATAATTTTAGGCTCTGTGCACACCCTCTTTCCCGCCTTTGTGTATGTGTTTACATCTAGTATGCATTTGATCAAATTGCCACCATCCAAAGTCTCCGTATGCTCTCATAAGTAATAGAACAGAGAGCTACAGGGTGTTGACAAGAATGGTTATTTTTATATACAATTATATATACGTACTTTGTCATCCAGTTCCAGCAGCCAGGATGTCAGCTGAGGAATCTGCCCCTTCCAGCATTGACACCAGTTGTGAGATTAAAGTAGCTAAAAGGCAAGGAGTCTGGCTTAATTGGTTTGGAGGTTTCACTCTTCATGCCAGGTACTGAAATCATGCGGCCCTCCAGATGTTGTTGGCTTGCAGTTCCCAACAGCCCTAGCCAGGATTCTGGGAGCTTCAGTCTGACAACTTTTGGAAGGCTACATGATTCCTACTTGCACATATTTAATACTCCAGGTTTATGGGCAGAACTGTTGGAACATTACCAAATGTGCATTGATGTAGTTGGGAAAGCACCCAGAAGAACTTTGTCCAGTACTGTATAAAGAGGATTAGGATGTCATGTGCAAATTGTCCCATTATGCTAGCTCTCTTGCCCTGTAATGATAACTTTCTTAATTTATTTCTCCCTGAAGCTTCAGTAATTTCAGCAGATGCTAAGTGTTAATCATATAACCTTGGCATCTGACTATGCTCACCATCACTGCATTCTCTGTAGGGTCTTGATATGTAGGGAAGAACGTGCATGAAACACCTGTTATCCCTAATCTGTTAGCCATAAATGTGGACAATCATCTATCAGAACCATCATTATTAAGTAGTTGGTTTGGATGTACACATTAGGCATGTTGTTGTTCTTGTGTGTTGTCAAATCATTTCGACCCTAAGGCAAACCTATCATGGGGTTTTCTTGGCAAGTTTTGTTCAGAGGAGGTTTTGCCCTTGCCTTTCCCTGTGGCTGAGAGCATGTGATTTGCCCCAGGTCACCCAGTGGGGTTTGTGGCTGAGCTGGGAATTGAACCCTGGCCTTCAGAGTCCTAGTCAAACACTTGAAACACTATGCCACGCTGCCACATTAGCATAGATGCCATTAATCAGAAACATATGTCTAGTGAATAAAATGTGTAATTGATTGGGAAGGCAAGAGTGCATATGGTCCAGAAAAGTTTCTATCTATAATCTCCCTGTAGATCTGCCCCCAGAGAGCTCAGTGCAGACTTGAGGTGCATCTGCACGGTAGAAATAATGCAGTTTGTCATCACTTTAAGTGCTATAGTTCCATCCTGGGACTTGCAGTTTTACAAGGTCTTTAGCTTTCTCTGCCAAAGAACATTGGTGCCTCACAAAACTGCAAATCCCAGGATTCTGTAGAATGGAGCCAGGGCAGTTAAAGTGGTGTCAAACTTCATTGTTTTCTATAGTGTAGATGCATCCTCAAACTGCTCGCAGGGTGCTGCACTTTATTGACTGTGGTATCTCCACTGTTGCTTCTGTGGCTGACTGGACACATGAGTTGTTCTGGGGAACTTGTTTTATTTAAAAGCTGTATGTTTTGCCTATTTAATAAATCTGAAATTCTCTCCCCCCCCAGTATGTTTATTGTCACTGTATCCTATAATGACCAGCCTCATTTTGCATTACAACTGATACACAATGTGCAATGCACATCAAGTTGTGGTCAACGTTGGTGGTTAGTGTTCAGTTGTCCATGAGGCATAAAATGCACTGGGTGACTATGGGGCAACCATTCTCTTTTATGGCTTTATCTCATAGGATTCCTCTGAGGATAAAATGGAAAGAAGGAGAGCCAGAAACACTATCTTCAGCTTGTTGGAGGGAAGGTAGCATTGAAATGTAACTAACTGATTTAAAAAATAAGGGCAAAAAAAATCTTATGTTCAGTGCGTGAAAGCAAACAATTTATTTTAAAAAAATAGTCAAAGTCTTATTCAAACTAGTTTCTTGACACTAGAAAAATATGTTTTTCAACCATTTTTTTAAAAAATTCAAATATTTTCTCTGCTCCCAATCCACTATTTTTGTGTCACAAATAGAAGTAGCCTTCCTGAACATGACAGTATTGTTAGGAAGTACCTTTTGGGGGGATCTGCCCAACAGGAAGAAATTGGTTATAACATCCTCTCCCTGGCCTGATAAAAATGGTCCTCTCTGCACAAAGCCAACCTAAATTTTCAAAATCTCATGCATGTTATTTGCCTTCACCCTTGTTAACTGCATACGGAAGGCAATGGAGAAATAGGCAGAGTCTGCACATTTTCTCTGCTTCCACATCAGAGGTGTAGCAACTGCTCCTCACCAAATGAGAACATTGCCATCAAATGAGAATTCTGCCCCCCAGCCAAGAAAATGGCAGTAACTCGAAGTTTAAGAGTGTTGCTATAATTTAAAATGGCACTTGACCATATAGAAATACAATTCAGGCAGCCAAAGAAAAGGAGAAGGCAAAGTGACGCAGGGAATGCTAACATAGCAAATGTAGACGTTCTTGGTATGAACAATGTTCACCGTCTCACTCTCTGCAACGCTAAAAATTTGGGGAAAGGAAAGACATTTAATTGGAGAAGAGTCCTTATTTAGGGGGCAGTGTCCTCATTTTGCCTTCCCCATAACTGCAACCCTTCTTCATATGCAGCTTCTGCATTAATTTGGGGGCAAAAATTCTATCAATAGCATAATACAGTGATTCCCAAAGTGGGAAGTATGCTCCTGCAAAGGGTGATGAAAAGATCCAGGGGGGAAGTGTAGGAAAAAGGAGGCAGAAGTGTGTGTGTGTGTATGGGGGGGATACAGTATTGGTGGCCTTTAGAACCAAGGTGGGGATGGAAACCATGCCCTATGAGGAACGACTTAGGGAGCTGGGGATGTTTAGCCTGGAGAAAAGAAGGTTAAGAGGTGATATGATAGCCCTGTTTAAATATTTGAAAGGATGTCATATTGAAGAGGGAGCAAGCTTGTTTTCTGCTGCTCCAGAGAACAGGACCCGGAACAATGGATGCAAGCTCCAGGAAAAGAGATTCCACCTGAACATTAGGAGGAACTTCCTGACAGTAAGGGCTGTTCGACAGTGGAATGCACTCCCTCAGAGAGTGATAGAGTCTCCTTCCTTGGAGATCTTTAAACAGAGGCTGGATGGCCATCTGTCAGGGATGCTTTGATTTGGATTTCCTGCATGGCAGAACGGGGTTGGACTGGATGGCCCTAGTGGTCTCTTCCAACTCTACGATTCTATGATTCTATGATTCTATGAATTAGACCACATGGTGACAGGGAAGAAACAGCAGCAAAAAGGATCTTACACATTTGGGACCCTGTTTGAGCTTTCGGAGCTTTGCCAGGACTTTGATGGCAGATTGGAGCTGCACTGCTGCACCTGGTTTTTTTGTTGGACAGGCTGAGAGAAGAGTAGCAGAAGAAACAGTGTTTGTACGGGGAATGACTTGAAGCTGTGTGGGGAAGGCATGACTCTGAGGAGGGAGGGGAAAGAGTATCTGGGTTGATTCTTTGTCTTTCTTGGATGGAGATTCCTCCCTCACTAGGGAGAAAAGTGGGAAGTTGACTGCATCCCTCTCTGCCCTGGTGAAGAAGGATTGAAAGTCCTTCCTCATCGGGGAGAAGTGTCTATACTGCAAGGCAGACACAGGTGAGGGGCTTCTCAGTTACTGCTCAGCCAGCTGCTTGGTTGCTGCTCCCAGAGTGACCGGGTGCAGCTGGCTGAACAGTGACTGAGCAGCTGGTTGAGTTGCCTATGCTAGTTCAACCGCCTGCTTGGTCACTGCCCTGTTTGCACTTGGTTGCTCTGGGAGCAGCAACCAGCCCAGCTGGCCTTCCTTGTGCTGTAAGGCTTGTGTGGGTGAGATGGAGGAGCAGGCCTGGGCCTCTGCCACTGCTATATTTGCACATGAGAGGCTGAAGCAGAAGAGGAGGATATGATAGACCTAATATCAAGTATTAGGCATTGCAGGTGCTAAGGTTGTCACTGAAGAGGAAAGGGGTGAAAAAGCTGGGGGAGCAGTGGCGTAGTGGCGTAGTGTAACAACCTGATGCCAGTATAAGCCCAATTCTTTGGCTCTTACTTTAATGTAAAGGTAGTTAAGCTAGAGGTCCTAACCAGAACATAGGGATATTATTATTATTTTTTAGAATACAGCTTCCCAAATCCCTCAGCCAACCTGTCCAGAAAGGAAGTGTGCAGCTGGACTAATGAACAGTGGTATGCAAACCTGGGTCTCCAAGTGTTGTTGGACTATAGCTCCCCAAATCTCTGGCTGTTGGGCATACCAGCTGGGGCATTTGGGAACTGAAACCCAACAAGCCAAACAGCATTGGAATTGACTGGTTCAGAGGGTGGTGGACTCTTTATGCAGAGGTTGGCGAGCATCTCACAGGAGTGTTGTAATTTTGTATTCCAGTAGGGCAGAAGATTGGACAAGATAACCTGGTCTAACTTTGGACCAAAGGAGCTTATAGTCCTTTCCAACAATACGATTCTATGATTCTAAGTTTGCTGTATGCCACTCAGAAGCCCCTGAGGCATGCTTAAGATATTTAAATATGTAAATGTTTAATGCCTGTACTGCAGCCATTCACTCAAAACCACAAGGTTGCGAGTTCAAGACCAGCAAAAGGGCCCAAGCTCGACTCAGGCTTGCATCCTTCCGAGGTCGCTAAAATGAGTACCCAGACTGTTGGGGGCAAATTAGCTTACTTGCTGTTCACCACTATGATCTTTGGAATAGTGGTATATAAATAAAACAATTATTATTTAAATATTTAAAAGGATGTCATATTGAATATGGAGCAAGCTTATTTTCTGCTGCTCCAGAGACTAGGATGCAGAGCAGTGGATCTGAACTACAGGAAAATAAATTCCATCTAAACATTAGGAAGGACTTCCTGATGATGACAGTGGAATAGGTTGCCTTAGAAAGTGGCAGAGTCTTCCTTTCTTGGCAGTTGTTGGGTGCTGGGTGGCCATCCATTGGGAGTGTTTAGATTGTGTCCTCCTGTATGGCAGAATGGGGTTGGACTGACTGGCCCTTGGGATCTCTTTCAACTCTATGATTATTTGATTTTATGATTTTTTTTTTCCTTTATGCAGAAGAGACCAGGAGCACATGATTTTTCAGTGGCCATACTACCTGTGAGAGCTGTAGTTTCAAAAATAATTTATCCAGGATCTGATCATGATGATGAGCACATAGGTAAAATGAGACCCAGTGAAGCCAAGCCAACGTTTGAAAGCTTCTATGATTTGTTTCCTGCAGGTTGCTATTGACAAAAGAGTATGAGAGAGGCTCTGTGCTGCTGATCAAAGTGATGAGTCCCCAGCAAGAGATAATAGGCGACGCTGCAGGATGATAAATCCAAGCAGGATTGCGGCACAAAGTGCTTGTCTATAGGGGCAGTTACAGGCTGAGGCCTGCTTTCATTCGCAGCCTACTTGAACTCCTGGGCAGGCAAATGTATCTTCTGCAAATCAGCTCCCTGCAGGTAGAGGTTGGGAGTGTTTGGATCGTTCATTTCCAAAAGGCTCCAATTCTACTTTCTCTTCTGGTGCTTGAGGCAAGACTTTAGTTCAGTACATCGCTCCAGTGCCTCCAACATGTCTGTTTGCATTGGGCAGAGCATTAGCAAGGCTGGTCACCACACTGGGAAAGTCATCTCACAAAACGACTTTATTGCATCATAGCAATTTTCAAACCCCAGGCTGGCATGAAACCAGGCCAACCAGCACTGTGTAGCAGATCTAGTAGCTCCTTTGAAAACCGGCAGGCTTAAATCCAATCTACCCAGTTCATTATTTTAAGAAGTGGGAGGTGAAATGTTACTATCAGGACAGAGGACAGATGTTCAAGGGCTGGTTCATGTAGAAGAAAGTAGAGTTGAGAAAAAGCTTGCAGTTGGAAGAAGACTCTGCAATCTATGGCGTCCTTTCCAGATTGCAAAGTGCCTCTCTAGTTTTAGCCAAAATCAGCCTCACTAAAGGACAGTCATCCCTAGGCCAAAGTGAGTGTCCACATCTTCAGACATTTGCGATAATTTGTTGCCAAGTTTACTTTGACTTTTTCATTATGTCAACTTTCTTTACTGTCCAGCTCTCACACCTTACCTAGAAATCAGAAATAGTATGGCCTAGGTGAATCTGGCATTGGTATTTAATGAGCTATTTTTACACTTGTGGATCTTGACGTCATGGCTGCCCTTGCAAATCTTAATCATCTTCTGATTTCCTGACCCCACTCTTCATTTTGATTAATGAATGAGCCTAGGAAATCTTTAACAATGTCTTGATTATCTACCTTAAATTTATGTAAATCATATTTGGACATACCTTTTGTAAAGTTGGACAAAAGCATAAGGGCTTGCAACCAGTGGTTAGCAAACCTGGGGTCTAAATATGTTGTTGGACTAGAGTTTCCAGAATCCTTCACTGTTGGGCATACCAGCTGGGACTTTGGGAATTGAAGTCCAAGATGTTTGCTTTAAAGTATGCCAGAGGTGGGTAAGGTATGGCCCCTGGACTCTATTTTGTGCTCCTTCCTGAAGTCCCCTGCCAGTCTTCCAAAGCCTTTCAACTCTGCATTTAAAAAAAATGGCATGATTTTTTTACTCTTTTCTTGTCCCCAAACCCCATGGAAAGCAATGTGCAAAACACCCCAGCTCAACACAGAAAGCCTCCAGCACCCTCAAATACCTCTGCATCAGAGCCCATCTCAAAGTGGAGACCGAAAGGGATGTTGTATCACTTCCAGTTGTTATTTTGGGAAGAATTCTGACAAAGATTGAGGTATTTGGGAGTACCATAAGCATGGTGCTACTGCAAGGGACATGGGAGGGTGAAATTGGGCCCTGGACACTACATAACTATGCAGAAGCCATCTTTACTGTCTCAGTGCAGAAATCACAAAGGGTATATGCATTTCAAGATGTTTCCTACAGGTCACCCATTGGCCATCCCCTTTTAAGCCTGGGTATTTTATTGTGCACAGGATCAGCTGGTGCATCGACTACTGCAGAGGTGGAGGAAACTATCCTGGATTTTAGCACTGTGTTTCTGCATACTTTCTTTACATCAAAGTCACAATGCATCATAGTCTTTGTCATTTCAAGTCCATATAAACAGAGGGTCCCCCCTGCCTTCCTAGTGAGCATGGAGTTGGCTTGGAATCCAAGTGGCAAATGAATGGAAGGGTACATTTTGCTTGCATGGTTCTGGTGGGAGAGTGTGGAAATAGCATGAGAATACAGATGGCTTGGCACAGAAAAGATGAAACTCGCTCAGGAACACGGAGTACATCATGTTTGCTTCATGAATTCAGATTCGTACAAGACAGAGCAAGGAGTCTGAAACGGCCACCCAAGTCTCTGGATTAGAATTCAGAAGCAATGACCTTGTGGCATTTGACCTATATGCTGGCTTTTCTCTCCAAATTTTTGACACTGCATTTAAATCTCTCTCTCTTTCTCTCTTCCTTTTTCTCATAGAATCGTAGAGTTGGAAGGGACCTCACAGGCCACTGAGTCCAACTTCTGTCTCAGTGCAGGATCTCCAGCTAAAATATCCCCAGCAGGTAGCTGTCCAACTTCTTTTGGGAGATGTCCAAGAAGGAGACCCCACTGCCTCTCTAAGCAATTGCCTCTATTGCTGAACTGCTCTTACTGTCAAGAAGTTTCTTCATATAATCTGTCAAAATCTACTCTTCTTTAACTTCAAAACATTAGACCTGTTCCTACTCTCTAGGGCAGGAGAGAACGAGCCTGCACTCGTCACTCTGTGACAGCCCATGAGATATTTAAAGTGTGATCATGTCACCTCTCAGCCTTCTCTTCACCAAGTGGAACATGCTCAACTCCTTCAATCTTTCCTCACATGTTTTGGACTCCATATCTCTTATCATCCTTTTGCCCTTCTCTGAACCTCCTCCAACTTTGCTCCATGGATTAGTATGTGTGGGTGGCCAGATTATTAATAGTGCCATGTCTCTAGGCCCCTCACAATCCAGGGGCCAAGTGCTGAAGGAAAAAGATGTTGTTTGCTTCTTCTTCTTCCCTTCTCATTTCCTGAATCTCCTGACATCTCTTTTACCATCAACATATTGTGTGGGACATGAGTAACTGAATCAAAACGCACAGGATGAGGCTGATTGTCCATCTCCCTGAACCTGCAGGGCTGGAAAGGTCTTCACCCATGAAGGTGTTTGTGCTGCCCTTGTAGTGCACGCTTTGCAGTTTTGTTTTGTTTATTTATTTAATTTCTATGCTACCACTCCCAGAATAGCTCACACACAAGCCCAAAGGAGGTTTCTGGAATTGCTCTAGGGTCCTAACCACCATAATCTGACATTAGATGGTACCCTACATGACTGTGCATTGTGTAAGAGTTCCACATACCTCAAGCACCAGTTTTTATCATGAACCCCCATGATTCACTATGTCACTGCAATAATTCTCCCATGGCTATTCTGTGACTGGTTGAGAGCACATAAGAAGAGGACTGGAGAAGCCTCTGGCCATGTTCTTAAAGCCAGGTACAGAATGAGGATATCTTTGGGCAAGATCTGCTGGGGGCCTCCAGAAGTCTTAGTGGATGCAATCATCAGTTTGCATCTGGCTCTGTGAACATGGCCAGAGACTCCTCTGTTCTCTTCTCCTTTCCACCAGCCATAGTATGGTCATCGGAGGACATGTAGATAATTAAAAAGAGAGTCTGTGAACATCTAGAAAGCAATGCCATAATCACAAAAAGTCAACACAGGTTTCAGAGAAAGAAGTCATGCCAGACAAACCTGATCTCTTTTTTTGATAAAATTACCAGCTTGTTAGATGAAGGGAATGCTGTGGATATAGTATATCTTGATTTCAGTAAGGTCTTTGACATGGTTTCCCATGATGTTCTTGCAAAAAAGCTGGTAAAATGTGGGCTAGACAAAGTAACTGTTACATGGATTTGTAATTGGTTGACCAGCTGAAGCCAAAGGGTGCTCAACAACGGCTCCTTTTCATCCTGGAGGGAAGTGACCAGTGGGGTCTCACAGGGGTCTGTCCTGGGCCCAGTGCTAGTCAATATCTTTATCAATGACTTGGAGGACAAAATTGGAGGCATACTTATCAAATTTGCAGATGACACCAAATTAGGAGGAGTACCCCAGAGAACAGGATCAAGATTCAAAATGACCTGAACAGACTAGAAAACTGGGCCAAAGCTAACAAAATGAAATTCAACACGGAGAAATGTAAGGTACTGCACTTAGGGCGAAAAAATGAAATGCACAGATATAGGATGGGGGACACATGGCTGAATGAAACTACATGTGAAAGGGATCTAGGAGTCCAAGTAGACCATAAATTGAACATGAGTCAACAGTGAGATGCAGCAGCTAACAAGGCCAATGTGATTTTAGGCTGCATCAATAGAAGTATAGTGTCTAGATCAAGGGAAGTAATAGTGCCACTCTATTCTGCTTTGGTCAGGCCCCACCTGGAATACTGTGTCCAGTTCTGGGCACCACAATTAAAAAAGGACATTGAGAAACTGGAGCGTGTCCAAAGGAGGGTGACTAAAATGGTGAAAGGTCTGGAAACCATGTCCTATGAGGAACAACTTAGGGAGCTAGGGATGCTTAGCCTGGAGAAAAGAAGGTTAAGAGGTGATATGATAGCCCTGTTTAAATATTTGAAAGGATGTCATATTGATGAGGGAGGAAGCTTGTTTTCTGCAGCTCCAGAGAACAGGACCCAGAGCAATGGATGCAAGCTCCAGGAAAAGAGATTCCACCTCAACATTAGGAGGAACTTCCTGACAGTAAAGGCTGTTCGACAGTGGAACACACTCCTTCCTCGGAGTGTAGTGGAGTCTCCTTCCTTAGAAGTCTTTAAACAGAGGCTAGATGACCATCTGTCAGGGATGCTTTCATTTAGATTTCCTGCATGGCAGGGGGTTGGATTGGATGGCCCTTCCAACTTTATGATTCTATGATTCTATGACCGTAAATCTTGGGGGATGGCTTTGTTAATTGTAGAGAGAAGAAAGAAATATAACATCTGCAATGATTAAAAAATGCATACGCAAGCACAAGATGAAATTATATTTGCATAGGTCACCTGTAGGATGCTAAATCTCTCTCTCTCTCCCTCTCTCTGTATGTGTGAAAGGGAGAGATTTGAAAAGAGAGAAATGTAACACATCTAGGCTACACATTCTCTCTTTACATTCCATATTCCTTGCATGCTGTGTCTTAAATTGTAGACTGTAAACTTTCATGCAGGGGTGGTCATATTTTGTAAGATGCTCTGGAAAGCTTTTGGAGTAAACAGTAGGGTATATACTTTAAAAGCATATAATGTATAGACACATAAGCAATATCACTGCATCATGTTGAAAGATTTCAACTAGTTCGCACACAGGTTTTTCTCTATTCTTTCACTTTTAATACTTGACACTGGGAACATACCATTAAGGAAGCTAAAAAATGAGTATCTTCTAAGGATGCAAGGCAGGGGTTAGGAATATGGTACACTTGGGAAACGTAGCTATGCTTCGGTTGCATAGGGAACCAACAGCAATAGGGAACTAACTAATTAAAATCAATTAAGTTATCAATTAAGTTAAATATTTTCTAACAAGAAAGACCAGTGTAATTAAATGAATTTTAATGTAATTAAGTTATTGATTAAGTAATTAATTACTAATTAATTAATTGGGAGACTAACTGATTTTACTTTTCCCACCTGGGTCTTTGATAAATGCAAACAGCTATAAAAGGCTGTTCTTGTTTTTTGTTCATGTTTAGAATATGGGTGCATAGTCATTTCCAGATTTAAAATATTTTAAACCAACAAACAGGAAGGCTATCTTGGACGTGGGCGAAGGTCTTCTTTGCTTCCAGGTAGTCCTTCTGTGTTCTGCGTTCTGGACACTGCATGGAAGATCCTCAGCTGGTGCAGGGAACACTGTTCTGAAGTTCTTAATGCTGGTATTTTTGCTGGAATCCAGCAAGTTATAGAAAAGAGGAGGGGATTAAATTGCAAGGGAGGGAAAAAGCAAAGCAAGAGAAGGTTTGGGTGCCATGGATGAGAAATGGGGTTTTCAGAAATTCATTATTTGTTGTTGGTGTTATGTGCCTTCAAGCCATTTCCAGTTTATGGTGACCCTAAAGCAAAGCTATCATAGAGTTTTCTTGGCAACTTTTGTTCAAAGGGGGTTTGCCATTGCCATCCTCTGAGGCTGAGAGTGTGTGACTTGCCCAGGGTCACCCAGTGGGTTTCCATGGCTTCTTCTGGGATTCTGGCTAAATCTGGGATTCAAACCCTGGTCTCCAGAGTCAAAGTCCAGGGGTCAAACTAGACCACGTTGGCTCTCATAAACTCATAGAGCTGCTTTAAGAAAGAATGGAAGATGTTGATTGATTGTATTAAAATAAAGAGAGGTTCCACCACGATCCTTGGTTTTTAGAAAAGGGATATACAAGTAGAGGTTTTACTTTTACTTTTTATATAGCTTGCTGGTGTAACTATATGCTTTTGGAGGTTGTTTTATGTAACTAAATAGATTTCTTTTTAATAAATTTAGTGGAGTTGGATTAGTAAAGTGAAAGAACTTCAGTCAGGTATTCTGGAAGCCATTCCTGTCCTATTTTTTGTGTTTTTATATTGTTATTTTTTATTTTTTTTAGTGTTTTAATTTTATATAGAAATGTTATTATATATATATATGTTTTTGTTATATAGGTATATAGTTCCTTTTATGTTTTTAAAGATAGAACATTTTAGATGTGCATTACTAAGTTTATTTTTAGGTCTCTGCATTCTCCGAAGATGCCAGCCACAGATGTAGGCAAAACAGGAATAAACTCTTCTAGAACATGGCTACATAGACAGAAAAACCCACAAAAACCTATTATTTTTAGTTGTTTATTTTTTTTATATACTCTTTCTTTCCTTTCTAAAGTCAAAACAGAGACAAAACTGGGGTGGGAAGGAGGCAAATCATGATTGGTATTTTCTATTTTAAATTAAAAGCTTTTAACTTAAAGCACAGTAAGTTCTCATACATACATGGTTGTACTTTTTTTTGGAATTGGCATAACATCTGTCTTCAGTTCAGAGTTGTGTGTGTGGAGTTCTGCAAATGTGTGATAATGGGGCTTCTCTCATTTTCTGGGCGGCACAAATAGTCTTCTGTCTAGGTAACAAAAGGTTAATGGTGTCATGGGCTTAAGTTACATTTTAATGGGGCTCAGATATGAGAGAGCAATTGATCACTTGGGCAGAAGCACTGGCTGAGACTGGACAAAAGCATCCTGACTCCTAGTCCCCATGAACATCAAGGATTACAAATCCTATCTGCATTGTGAGTAGCTAGGAAATGTTTAGCCAGCTTGCATCAGGATTTATGGTTATTTTAATGATCTTGATTGAAAGAATATTCTTTTCTGTAACTTGTAACTCCTAAGTGTGCCTGAAGGGAAGATAGCCCTTCATAAAGAGAGATACCTTTCGCTAATGGAGAGTTCTTACTTAGAATAAAGCCTTTCCCTTTAAAAGTATAAACACAGAATCATAGAGCTGGAAGAGACCTCAAGAACCATCCAATTTAACCATTTTGCCATGCAGGAAGACACAATCTAAGCACTCTCAACAGATGGCCATCCAGCCTCTGCCTGAAAACCTCCAAAGAAGGAGATTCCACCACACTCCTAAACAACATATTATTCCACTGCCGAACAGCTCTTACCATCAGAAAGTTTGTCCTTATGTTTAGGCTGAATCTCTTTTCCTGTAGTTTGCCTCCATTGCTCTGGAGCAGCAGAAAGAAAGCTTGATCAATCATCGCCATGACATCCCTTCAGATCTTTAAACATGGTGATCATGTCACCCCTTAACCTTCCCTTCTCCAGGTAAAACATACCCAGCTCCTTAAGCTGTTCCTCATAGGGCTTGGTAGTTTCCAGACCTTTCACCATTTTGGTCATCCTCGTCTGGACATCTCTGAGACCACCAGGGTCACCCATTCCAACTCCCAGCCATGCAGGAAGAGCCAATGAAAGCACTTCCAAAAGGTGGGCATCCAGCCTTTGTTTAAAAACCTCCAAAGAAGGAGACTCCATAACTACTCTCCCAGGCAGCGCATTCCAAAGTTGAACAGCTTTTACTGTTCCTAATGGTTAGTACTCTATGCTTCCATACCCCTTTCATGTGCCTCTTGGTCAGTTTCATCTTCTCACCAGGGTTGTGAGGAGGAAAGCCTCTCTAGCATCAGTGATGGAAAGTGCGAGTGGAACTCCAACTGAGTTACTAGGGAGGGTGTGTGTGTTCAAATCAGGTGTCATCCAGCTCTGGAAGAAGCAGGAGGAATACCCAAGAGCCCTCACAAAGTGTAACTGTTACACACACAGCTGTACATTCTTAGATGGTGTGTAACTACTCAGTGCCTTCAGTGGACCACTTGATTCACTGGGAGTGAAGAAGCAGCCAACATCTTGGCAGATCCGTCATCTGTTGCACGATGCTGGTATTTAGCAGAACGGTGAATTTTCTCCATCTAATGCAGATGTAATTGAATTAGATTTTTCAAGTTGTTAACACTTAACTAAATGCATTAACTCTTTTCAACTGACTTTATTGTCTCTAGGAACATCTACTGCTCCATAGTGAGAAGCATTCTTTTTCTTTCTTTCCCTTCACCATGGCTCCCTGGTGACTAATCTTTCCATGGCACAACTGTCTCTCTCTTTAGAAAAACATCTTTTGCAATGTGGAGAATCAACACACATTGCCCAGCATTCTGTTAGTGACACATGCCAGTGTTAGACCAACCTATGCTTCTAAATGTCTTTGCTTGGGGTGCATCTGCACTGTAGAAATAATGCACTTGGACACCACTTTAATGGTGTAACTCCATCCTGCTGAATCCTGGGATTTGTAGTTTTGTGAGGCACCAGCATGCTTTGGCAGAGAAGGCTAAAGACCTTGTAAAACTAAAAATCTTAGGATGCAATAGGATACAGCTAAAGTGCTTAAAGGGGTGTCAAACTGCATTATTTCTGCAGTATAGATGCACCCTTGGTCATTACAGAGTTAGCATTCTCTCCAAGGCTCTGCAGTGACCAAAGCCCTTCCATGACTCAAAGTTTTGCTATAATAGCCCCATTAAATAGCCATTCCACGACTGGTAGAAAACAGGCAATTGGAGTTGCATCAGGCTATGCTCTTCAGCCAGGCATCAACCCATAATATCAGTCACCTAATCTGGTAGTCTTGGAGGAAAATGCCCTTAGTCTGCATCTGGCTGTGGAGGATAACCAGATACCTCTCTGATCATCTTCCTTGGTCTCCACCAGTCACAGAATGGCTATTCAGAGGGTTATCATGTAGAATAATAAGTATTGCAGTGTTAGGCAAGGAGCTGTAGCAGAGATCCATCAGTAAAAATCATATGCTGTGCTGGATAATGCAAAATTTCACCCATTCTTTCTTAACCATCCCAATCCTGGTATTATTGAAAAACCATATTCTCTGGTACAAGGCTGCCTGCATTTGAAATCCCAGGAGGTCTTGCCTTTGTTCCACCACCCTCACTGCTACATCTTTTGGAAATATGGGAGAGAGCCTTCTTGGTGATTGTTCCCAGGCTCTGGAACACCTTTCCCAGAGAGGCTAGGCTAGTACCCTCCTTACTGAATCCCAATTTTGGGGAAAAGTGTGAAATAATAATAATAATAATAATAATAATAATAATAATAATAATACAAACATATAAAACATATAAATAAAACATATATAATACAAATATAAATAATAATAATAATAATAATAATAATAATAATTATTATTATTATTATTTCTGGCACACTTTTGAGAACTGATTTTTTAAAAGGAGAAATCAGCCTGTATAACATGCTGAACTTTTATTTGTTCTTGTTATTGTTGCATTAGTTTTGTTTTTAAGTACTTTTAATTTTATGATGCTTTAATTGCTTTTTAACTTTTGCATGCTGTGAATTTTTAACCGTGTTCTAACTGTGGGAAGCCAGCTTGAGCCTTATTGCATCACAAAAGTAAGCTGAGACTCAGCGAGAGAGAAGCGTCTTTGTTAACCTCTCCACCTGCCTTCAAAGCAATTCCATTCTCCTTCCAGATGGAGATGATGGTCAAAGCATGCCTTTTGCCAAATGGATTTTTCCAGCACGACAAAAGGCACACTTTTACTACTGTCTCCCTCAGGAAGAGAACAGAAGTGCTTTGAGGACACGTGGAAATGTTAGTAGAAAACTGCTTCTGTCTTGATGCATCTCAGCTTACTTTTGTAATGGAATAAAGCTTCTTGACTCCCAGATCAGGAAAAAAGTTAGACACTGGGACATAAATGACTATTATATATATTATATAATAACATTTCACTGTCATCACCATCACTATTTTGGTTGGTCTGTCTGAACATGGATTTCCTTTCAATTCCTACCTCTCCCACTTTTTTTCCTAGGCTCACTAGTGAATCCTTTTCAACTCTTGAGGTCTTTAAACAGAGGATGGATGGCCATCTGTCAGGGATGCTTTGATTTAGATTTCCTGCATGACAGAATGGGGTTGGACTGGATGGCCTTTGTGGCCTCTTCCAAGTCTATGATTCTATGATTCTTTCTGCCAGAACCAGACAGCGAGTGATGCACTTGTTACATTAGCAGAAAAGGAGACATACCTCAGCATCTCAACTATCCTTTCAATAACTTGGCTTCAGCTTTTCTGCAAGTTACTCTTTTGGTCAATACAAGGATGCCATTAAAAAGAGGGGAGAGGAACAGGACTGGAACTGCCAATGTGTTGATGACACACCAAGCGTCAGTACAAACACATCAGTAGACTCGCTGTGCGAAAGAGTTGTGGTGGAGATTCACGGTGGCATTGTTTGCCAGTCTTGTTTACAATCTGTCAACCAAGCTGAGACGTGAAGTCATTAGCGGAACCTTCCAAACCCATTATTTGAATCAATTCTTTCTCAGCTTCACCAGGAAGGATCCTGACGCTAATGAGTCAATATGAGTCAGGGAATCCAGTGCTGAGCAAATAGTTAATAACACACACGGCTGGCAGGAGGAAATGGATGAGAGAGAAAGAAGCCACTTGGTTGTTTAAATAAAATCTTTTATGATTCTCAGTAACGATTTATTCAAGAAACTTGAGTTAACACAGTGATATTCATTAGAGTGGTTTGTGACCTTGAATCTGGAGGGAGTACCTTTCTCTCTATATACATCTCCCTAAACTTGAAAAGACGCCAGTGTAGTGTAGTGGTCTGAGTGTTGGACTATGACTCTGGAGATCAGGATTTGATTCTCCACTTGGCCATGGAAACCCATTGGGTGACTTTATTGGGTGAGTCGTACACTGACAACCCCAGAAACCCTGTGACAGGCTAGTCTTAGGGTCTCCATAAGTCAGAAATGAATTGAAGGCACACAACAACAACTGGAACAGACTTGAACATGGCTGAAATACTCTAAAGGCACCAGATCTGGTCTGATCTTGGAAGCGAAGCAGGGTCAACCTTGATTAGTACTTGGGTGACAGACCACCAACAAACATAAGGTGCTGGATTTTAGACGAAGAAATGAGTAAAACCACCTCTAAGTATTCCTTGCCTAAGAAAACCCTATGCAATTCATGGGGTTGCCATAAGTCAACAGGCAACTTGAAGGCACATGGTGGGGGCAATACTCTTGTGATAGGATATAGGAGAGGATCTTCTCTGCTGTGGCCCTCAGTTATTAAATACCTTCCCTTGAGAGGACCAATTCTGGCACCAACTCAAAGCATGGGCTTTTATTAATGACTTGGAGACTTACCTGATTTTATCCAATCTACACAGGTGCAATTTTAAATGGTTTTTACTGGTTTGTGATTGATGCTTGATCTACAATGTCTCATTTCATCCCCAGGACTTGCTCCCTGTGACATGATGGAGGTACATCACCTGTAACCATCACTGGAATACTATGGCCATCAAGGGGGAGAAAAGGAGACACCAACACAACATAACTACCAATAACGACTGACCTGGCCATGACATTCTGCACACAGAGACTTGTGTTACTGCGAGCTCATTGATGGGTTTCCCTCATCAATGAAAAAGGATGCCTTAATTGTGGTTGGGGGATGCAACAGCAGCTATGGGTTGGAGGTGTTATTGTGTGATAAGTATCACCAAAGCCGCTTTTTCAATTTCTAATGACACTCTGAAAGCTGAGTGTAGTAGTCTCCCAAGTCATGGTGCATGCCGAAGTCCAGAGATCCACAAAGCCAGACACATCAGACAAAGTCACAAAGGGAGTAATGGAGCTGATTGTTTGCAGCAACTGGAATGGTCTTGGTTGACGTAATTTTTATCCAGTTGTGAATTGGCCCATCAGGTCTAACTAGCTCAGCACTGCATTTTTAAAGTGGACTAGGGCATTTTTCTGTCCTTTTGTAATTGATTTTTAGTCTACAATGCTGTGTATATTCCACATGAACAACAGAAGCCCAGATTGGTTTGGGCTCTGTGTCTGCTAATGCCATGCCATGCCAGGATTGCCAGCCTCCTCTGGTTCCAACTGGAACCGACTATGTTGGCTTTCTTCTTCCCCTTCTTTGCCCAAAGAGGCCACTGCTAGTTAGGACATGATACCTATTAATTAGATATGGATATTGCACAAGATCAAATAAAAACCCCACATACAAAATGCAATTGACACTGGTAAATGTCATTAACAGGATTCTGGCTAAAGCCTGGTTTAATTAAGAAGAGCCCTGAAAAAAGGGAGCCTTGTAGTTGGCAAGCAACTCATTCAAACAGCAGGCATACAGGACCCTAGGGTTGGTGCCACTCAGTGTGGTAACTCACGGTCTCTCTCTCTCTCTCTCTCTCTCTCTCAC
This sequence comes from Sceloporus undulatus, assembly GCF_019175285.1. NCBI lineage: Eukaryota > Metazoa > Chordata > Lepidosauria > Squamata > Phrynosomatidae > Sceloporus > Sceloporus undulatus. The sequence goes on along the minus strand of NC_056526.1, from coordinate 187,649,378 downwards.
ACACACACACACACACCATTGACCTCCTCCCATTTCACACCATACACAATCCTTAGTAAAGCTTTTTTTGCATTAATGTTACTCACAAATCATCATTCCGATATACCACTGAATGTAATGCTAATAGCTATGACATAAACAACTAGCAAAATTAAAAGTATACCTTCAAATTACAATATCATATGCACAACCTGTATATATTTACATCTATATAGTGGAAAAATTAGTTAAATTGTGATGTTTTTAAAGAAAAGTTAAAAATAATATATTTTTTAAAAAATCAAAATTTAAAATTTAATAAATTCTGGGGCCTCTCCTTTCTTCTCCCACTGAGCTTCACCCCACTCCCAACATCTCTTAAAACATTTTAAAGAGAAGCAGATGGATGTCACAAAAAGTAGGTAACTGTGGAACAGTGGTGTCACCTGCCGCACCCTCCTAGTGATGCCACTGCTGGTCACTATGAGATGACTGACAAATCCTTTGCAAATCCTCTATTCTCTTTTTGTTTTGTTTAGGGTGGCACACTTCCTCTTTCTCTTTTTGACTTGTAAGGTAACCATGCCACAGAGGGCAGAATCTGGAAATGTCACACTGTGAACTTAGTAGCAAACTTCGCCACAGTCAGGGTGGGAGGAATGATTTCCCCAAGCAACAAACATATTATGAGCCATCCCAGTTATGTAAAGTATTGGCGGTGACTCGGTCTTGAATGGACAATTAGGATACATTAGCTTTACAAAAGGCCTATTCATGAAAGCTGTTCAAATGGGGTTGTTCATATGGATCAAAATAGCTGCATTAATTTTTTTTTGGAGGGGAGCTTCCTTGGAGATGTGGGCATGGAAACCATTGTAATGGGTAATGTATCACTGCACCACTGGTACAAATAGTTTGTGTTGGGTCATCTGTTGAGTTTATGGCAAATGTCTGAGCTGGGGAGTGCTTAGACACCAAGCAATGATGCCAAAGGGGTGCAAACTCTCTTATTTGAAAGCGGCTGAGCGGTCAAGTACGGCTGAGCCTTTAATCCCTTTCAAAAATAGAGAAAAGAATTTGAGTCAATATTTTTCCAACTTGCTATCATGGCTGGATTTTCACAATTAAGAGTTGTTTGGATAATAAGGTAATCACTTTTTATTTTAACTGGCATGACCCAAACCAAACATGCATTGGAAGCAATCTGGTTTATGCCAAGGGTGTCTAGACAGTGCCGGGCAAGATTAAAACAAAGAATTATGGAAGACAGAAGGTTGGATCCTAACAACATGCCTGTCTTTTAGGGATTTCTGTACCCCAAAGGCAACAGATCCCATCTGATCTTGGAAGCTAAGCAGGATCAGTCCTGTTTAGTACTTGGATGGGAGACCATCAATGAATACCCAGTTCTATAGGCTACATTTCAGAGAAAGGGATCTGGCCAAACCACTTCTGAGTATTCCTTACCTAAGAAAACCCTATGAAATTCATGGGGTTGTCGTACGCTAACAAGCAACTTGAAAGTGGATGTGCGTGTGCGCACACACATAGCTGCTTGCACCATTAAGCAAACCTAGCCATCAGATGGTAGGTTTGGGGTTGCCAGATCTGGAGAAGAAGTGCAGTGTAATGGTTAGCATGCCTGACTAGTGCAAGGGAGATAGTCTCACGCTACACCGTTACAACATTTTGATTCTACTGTAACTGCCATGGCTGCATCTTATGGAGTCGTGTGATTTGTAGTTTGGTGAGCCATTAGAATTATTTTGCAGATCATTTTAAATGCCTGATAGAGCTACAGACCCCAAGATTCCATTCGGTGAGGCAATGGTAGTTAAAATAATGTCAAAGTACTCAAACTGTGTAGTTTATAAGGACCTAGTTTCAAATCCCATCCTGCACTATGAAGCCCTGGGCTTCTCCCCTATTAGCCTAATCTGTCTCTCAAGTCTGTTATGATGCTGAAGAACTATCCGCATGTTGTACACACAGTCACACATTTTTGGATTGTGCATTATTACTTGTCAGTGCTTTCAAAGGACCACTTGATTCACTGGTACTGCAGAATCAGCCACTGTGGATTCCCCATTGCATTATTAAGACATTAAGGAGGAACAGGGGCCGATGCACCATCAATTGCATAATGTCGATAGGGTTGCCAACTCAGGGCTAGGCCAGTCCCTGACACTTCAGGGCCAAAATCTGAGACGTATGTGGTGATGACATTGGGACAGGCTACAAGGATGATGTTGCAAGGGGAAGGAGCATATAGGTCCCCTGTTGCAATGGTTCCACTGGTTACTAGTTCATTTCCAGGAACAATTCAAAGTGCTGGTCATGTCCTATAAAGCCTTATATGGCTTAGGCCCAGACTATCTGCAAGACAAACCTGCCAGAACCCATGGAGGGCTTTTGCTTGGTCCTGCCACCATCACAGTCTTGCTTGGTGATGACAGAGCCTTCTCAGTGGTTGGTCCCAACCTCTGGAACTGCCGTCTGCAGGAGGCAAAACTGCCCTCCTCCCTGCCCTCCTTTTGCTAGCAGGTATATTTCCCCCCCCCCATCAGTATTTTAATATAACTTTGTCAGTGAGGGGTTGTTTTAAAATTGGGGCATGTGTTTTGTTTATTTTTCTTAACTTTTGTATGTTTTTAAAGTAATGTTATATTGCTTTAATTGTGATTATTTTAATTGTTTTTAAAATTTCACCGTAGATGTTAATTGATTTTCCTCTGGAGGAAGATTTAACTGTATTTTATTCTTTCAACCTGTAATTTGTTTTAATATTGTATTAATTTAATTCTATTTTAATGTACCTTTTGCATGCTTTTAATAGTTAAATTAAAAATTGTTTTTTTAATATTGTATGCCGCCCTAAGTCCCAGTTTTGGGAATAGGGCAGGATATAAATAAATATAATGATAATGATGATGATGATTTGGGTTAACTCTGGATAGTGTGTCTGTTTGATTTATTATTGTGTGTTTGGTTTCACACTTACATATTTCTGGATAAAAATCTTAGGAGATTATCGCACGCCCCTTTTCATCCAATCTGGGCACAAGCTGGGCATGGGCTCAAATAGATCTTATCACATGCCTCCGTGCCAAACTCGGCAGCATCGAGTACCCAATCTGGACTCCTGGCATACTTTTTGAAGAACAATAATTTCCTGTTCTTCTAAAAGTATGCCAGGAGTCCGAATTGGGTACATGATGCGGCCGAGTTGGGCACAGAGGCATGCAATAAGATCCACTTTCATCCATTTATGCCCATGCCCAGCCTGTGCCTGGATCAGGTGAAAAGAGAAGTGCAATAATCTCTTTATTCACCCAATACTTGGAACCCTCCTCAGTTAGTACTGGTATAATTAGGTGGAAATGATCCTGAACATTACCCAGCCTCTTGTATCCATCCTAAGCAATTCTCCAAACTTTAAAGATGCTGAAACAGTATGGAGGACCCCCCCCCCCCCAGTCTCCCACACCTTTTGGGGTAACAAACCTTGTTGGGGGGTTACAGGTTTTGTTGTCTGGTCACACATGCTAATGCAAGAGAAACATGGCAGGATCTCAAAAAGAAAACTATGCCTAACCAACGGAAGAAAAACCATACAAAGTGCCAAATATAATATTAAAAAAATGAACAAGAAAGTCACTACAGAACATACAGACAGTAACTACTAACCATATAATGAACTAAAATTACACAAGCCAAAACATATCAAGAAAGGAACTGACAATTATATAATCATTTAATCATGTCAGTAAAGACAGATTTGCAAAAACACTCTTTATTGCTTTTTGTATATGATTATATAATGGTTATTTGCTTAATGTGTTTTGGTTTGTGTAATTTTAGTTCATTATATTATTAGTAGTTACTCTGTGTATGTTCTTTAGTGACTTTGTTTGTTCATTTTTGATATTATATCTAGTACTTTGTATGCTTTATATGTACTGTACATCAGAAAGGCTTGAGGGAACAGCACCCAGCTTCCTGATGGTCCAAAACTAGTGGCAACTTATGGTGGCTTCCATTGCCCTGCAGTTTTATTCTAAACTTTACAGAAGCAGAACCCATTTTGGAGGATCTGGTCTGGGTTTTAGTCCAAACTTTATAGAAGCAGAACCCATTATCCTTCGAAGTGTTAGGAAGACGACGTGCTCTCTTGATCCCTGTCCCTCATGGTTGGCAGCTCAGGGGGGAGATGCGGTGCTGACTATGTTGCACCGCATCATTAATACATCTCTAAGAGAGGGTCAGTTTCCATCTAAATTGAAAGTGGCAGTGGTTAAACCCTTGCTTAAGAAACCCTCCTTAGACCCCCTGATTCATAACAACTATCGGCCCATCTCGCTGCTACCTTTTTTGGGGAAGGTGATCGAGAGAGCAGTCGCCTTCCAGCTTCAATCGATCTTGGATGACACCGATTTTCTGGACCCATTTCAAACTGGCTTCCGGGCGGGCTATGGAGTTGAGACTGCCATAGTCGCCTTAGTTGATGACCTCCGTCTGAGCATGGACAGGGGAAGCGTGTCCCTGTTAGTGCTCTTGGACATCTCGGCGGCTTTCGATACCATCGACCATGGTATCCTTCTGGAACGCCTGGGGGAGTTGGGTATCGGGGGCACTGCTTTGCAGTGGTTCCGGTCCTACCTCTTGGGTAGATTCCAGATGGTGGAGCTGGGGGACTGTTGCTCCGATAAGAGGGCACTTACATCTGGTGTCCCTCAGGGAGCGATTTTATCCCCTATGCTTTTTAACATCTACATGAAACCGCTGGGAGAGATCATCCGGAGACACGGGGCGCGGTGTTATCAGTATGCTGATGATACCCAAATAATTTTCTCTGTGTCTCCGACTGATGCAGTAACTAAGGATGGCATCTCTCCTCTAGATGCCTGCTTGGCGTCGGTAATGGGCTGGATGAGGGAGAACAAACTCAGTGTGAATCCAGGGAAAACGGAAGTACTGGTGATAGGTCCCTCGGTTCCGGGTGGTGAGATTTGTCAGCCTGTCCTGAATGGGGTCACGCTCCCCTTGAGGGACTCGGTGCGCAGCTTGGGAGTACTCCTTGATTCGTCGCTTCATCTGACATCCCAGGTGGACGCGACGGTCAGGAGTGCTTGTCATCAGCTCCGGCTGATACGCCAGCTGCGCCCCTACCTGGACCGTAGGGACCTTGAAACTGTTGTACATGCTTTGGTAACCTCTCGATTGGACTTCTGCAATGCACTCTACATGGGGCAACCCTTGTACCAAACCCGGAAGCTTCAATTGGTGCAGAATATGGCAGCCAGACTGGTCGCTGGTAGTTCCAGGACAGACCACATAACACCTATTTTAAAAGATCTCCACTGGCTACCCATTCGCTTCCGAGCTCAATACAAGGTGTTGGTTTTGACCTATAAAGCCCTAAATGGCTTGGGCCCAGGGTACTTGGAGGACCGTCTCTCCCCATACAATCCGCCCCGCACACTCAGAACATCTGGGACCAATTTGTTAGAGGTCCCCAAATCCCATTTGGTGAGGACCTCACAGAGGGCTTTCACTATCGCCGCCCCCTCATTGTGGAATAAGCTCCCTGCAGAGCTCCGTTCCTCTGCATCTTTAGTTTCTTTTAAGAAACAATTAAAAACGCATCTATTCCAGTTGGCTTTTTCATCTTAGGTAATAATGTTTTTTCTCTGCTCCTTGTTCTCTGTTTTTCGACCCCGGATTAGTGCAATATATTGTCCTTTTCTTGCCCCTAGTGAATTGTGATTTGTATAGATTCCCGTTCCTACCCCTAGTAATGATGTTTTTAAACTTTTTATATTGTGATGCTTTACCTGTATTTTATTGTTTCTTGTCTTGTAAGCCGCCTTGATCATGCAATTGGAAAGGTGGGATATAAATAAAAATTATTATTATTATTATTATTATTATTATTATTATTATTATTATTATTATTATTATGTAGGATAAGGTTTAGCACTTTGGAGACCTCTTTTAAAGATAATTTTTAAACCTGGATTCACCACCCTGCGGGCATGAGAGCTGCCAGCTGCCACACTTCAAATGGTTTTTTAATATTTGGCAGTTTCCCAGGCAATCTCCTAGAAAAATCCCTGATTAATCCATCTTTCTCCCCTCCAGATGCATGTAGAACTTGGGAGGGCATATTCTGGGCAATGAAAAATGTGTGCTCGAAGAGTAAATCGTCTCTAGGCTCATTGATGGATGCTGTAAAAACATGTAAGTTTTCCTTGGAGGCCTTAAAAAGGAAGAGAGCATCTGATGAGAAAATTAATGAAAAAGAAAAATGCGGTGCAGCCAGACCATGCAATAATTTTTTTTTAAAGGCAGGAGATCTGTTTTCTGTGCCCATGTTCAAATTATGTCTCTGTCCCTTCATAACAAATGGGACTGATTGGTGCATACATTTTTCCAAATGCCTTTGCAAAGAGTTGCAAGTGGCAGCTACTTTCCAATAGGTAACTGTGCATGTAGAGCAGAGCTGGAGAATCCATTCAATCCTGATTCTGAGAACAAAGTCCTGCACAAATTCTTTCTTTTTCAGTGTGTGTCTTTTTGCCTGTGGGTCTGGTTGATAGATCTTGGGATGAGCTTTAGAAAAATTCCCCTTTTTGGAGCATGGCCTGTAGAATCCTGCATTGCCATTGGGATTCTGGGGCAGTTATCCTGTAAGTGAATTGTTGTGTGCCTTCAAATAGTTTCTGACATATAGTGGCCCTAAGGCGAACCCATCATTGGGTTTTCATAGCAAGATTTCTTCAGAAGAGCTTTGCCTTTGCCTTCCTCTGAGGCTGAGAAAGTGCAACTTGCTGAAGTTCATCCACTGGGTTTCCATGGTTGAGGATGCATTTATATTGTAGAAATAATGAAGTTTGATACTACTTTAACTGCCATGGCTCCATCCTACAGAATCTTAGGATTTGTAGTTTTGTAAGGTACCAGCACTCTTTGGCATAGAAGGATAAATAACTTGGAAAATAAAAATCCCAGGATTCCATAGGATGGAGCTAAAGGACAGTAGAGCTGGAGATACTATGCATCAAACCATTTCTTCATGAGAAAGGTTTGCTCTGACAATGAGCTTTGGTACATCTCCCATGGTATATTTATAGATCAGGGGTGGGACTCATGTGGCCCCTGGGACCCTGAGTTCACCTAACACACACACACACACACACACACACGGAAAAAAAGATGGAAAATCATGCCTCCAGAGGCCTTCAGATGTACCCCATGCCTTGTCTTTGTCAAACCACACCTTGTTGTAACTCAAAAATGCATGTCCAGTTTCATTAGGAGGAGCTGGTGAGGTCTGCTTCTTACTGTAGTTATTTGCTGTCAAGTTGACTTTGACATATGCCATTGTCATGGTCAAGGGAGCTTCAAAAGCCCAGACCATCAACTACCCTGCTCAGGACTTCCAAATTCAGGGTTGTGACTTCCTTGACAGAATGTATCCATAATTTAGGCCTGGTACATACCTCCAGTAAGCGGCAAACCAGGGCTGATTCTAGGGTTAGGGACTGCATGGCAACCGCATGGTCCCTAATCCTAGAACATAATGGCGGCGTAACAATGGTGGTGCTCTGTATACATGATCTCTACCATTGTTACGTAAGTGCCACGTGGCATCTGCACATTGCCACGTGACACTTATGTAACAAGTGTGCCAGTGGTGCACTAATTATGCCACCCTTGCGACTTTAAAAGATCCCACTTTTTGCGAGTTCTTTTTCCGCTGGAGGGAAGCTGCGTGGTTTGGTGGCAGCGGCTTCCCTCCGGATGAAAAACAGGCGCCGGCAGGGAGCCTTTTTTCAGTGGTCTGTACTGTGCCATGGTCATCTTTTTTCCCCCTTCTGCTTTACCAAGCATTATTATATTTTTCAGCAAGTAATGCCATGTCATGATATGTCCAAAGTATAACAGCCTCATGACCATCATCTTGGCTTCTAGGGAGAGTTCAAGCTTCATTTGCTCCAGGACCCATTTGTCTGTTTAGTAGTTCATAGTATCCATACAACTCTCCTCCAGCATCATATTTCAGATGAGTTGATTTTCTTCTTGTCAACTTTCTCCACTGTCCATCTTTCTCATCTATATATAGAAATAGAGAATACTGTGGGATGGAGGTGAGGCCTGCAGAGGAAAGGAAAATGGACCTCAGTTTGAGGTTCTCAGATCTTTTGAGGTTTCTGTAACTGCTCTAGATCTTCTGAGGTTTCTGCTCTAGATACTCAAGAGAACAACTCATGTATCTTCTTTACATACTTTTTAGGTCTTGAAAAAACTGGCATATGAGTCTCTCAGTTCATACAAATCCCTAGAAACATGAATGGGTGAGTCAATCTCTCATGTTTTTTCCTTGTCATTGCTTGTGTGTCATATCTGCATCATAGATGGGGTGCATCTATGACCAGGTCATAATGTTTTAGCTGTGGGTTCCTTGACAGGAAAGAGGTGGGACTTGATGACCCTTCTGGTTCTATGATACTTAGGATTTGATGACTCAAATGTTTTGCTTTTAGACCTTGCCTCTCTGCCAGTTTGAAGACTTGTTCATGTAACTGCAGGCTACACCTCAAGAGCCCAGTTTGAGTCATCCAGAACTGAAAACGAAAATAAAATCAATGTGGGCTGGCATTTTCAAGAGAGAAATGCATCTGGGAAACAAACCAGGCATCTCATAGCCAAAAATCAAAGAGTCATCTCTTTGAGGATGAGCAAGGATTTCTACCAGATGATCAATCAAGTCAGAGGATGTGTTCTGTATGTAGGAGAAGCAAACTTCTGGATTCCCTGTATTTACAAACTGTCTACAGAAATGGCAACCTGGACTTCTTTCTCAACTTTTCAAGAATGGGATTTTCCCATTCTTGCAAAGATGCGTGACAAGCCCAGAGAGGTCCAGGTAGCATATGGGCTGCGTACTGCCTGGCAATGGGTGAATGCGATAAGATCCGCCTCACAAAATTTACATCCTGGGTCTATCCCGGCAACAAAGCTTATTATTATTATTATTATTATTATTATTATTATTATTATTATTATTTGCAGTATTTATACCCCGCCCTTCAGCTCTAAAGGCTCTCAGAGCAGCTTACAATTATTATTATTTTTAATTTAACTATTATTTTTAATTTAAGCTAATGCGATAAATCTCCGAAGTGACAGCAACTACAGTAAAGTCAGGGAAAATCCCAGAGTTTCCAGGAAACCCTGGATCCCCTCCAGTTCTTTTGGCTGTGTGGATTGGGTCCAACTTGCCCCCAAAATGAAACCTTTGGCTGTAATACAAAATGGTTGATCAGGGTGCTGTTAGGTAAAAAAATACAGTAACGCTCCAGTACCTTTTAAGAATTGTTCAAAATAGGACATTTCTACTGGTGTTCCTTATTGTCATGCAAGTAACACCTGCTGAAATGATCACTTCTACACAGCTATTCAGTGTACTGGGGTTCTGCTGTTGTCTCTTGAAGTGGCAGCCAAAAATCCAGAAACAACCAAAGGCCCATTATATAAGTATATAATTACAACGCTATGATTCTGCTTTAACTGCCATGACTGCATCCTATGGGATCCTGGGCTTTGTAGTTCAGGGAGGCACTAGATCCCCTTGGCCCATTCTAAAAGCCCTTCCCTAAATGGCAAATCCCAGTACTCCATAGGATGCAGCCATGGCAGATCAAATGGAGTCATAGCACTATGATTGTGTAGTGTGAAAAGCTTGGAAAAGATACTTTTTTTGGACTGCAACTCACAGAAACCCCACTCAGCATCCTGGAAGTTGTAGTCCAAACACAGAACTTTTCCAGACTCTGAAACAAACAAGCAGGGGCAAAAGAAAGCAATCAGGAAGCAAGTGGATAAAACTGGAAGTTATGTTTTGCAATTAAACAAGTCACCCAGTGGTTTCATCTCAGAGAAATTACCAGTTAAGAGGCTTCCAGCCCTGCTAATGGGGAAACATACCCCTGAGAAATTCACTGATGTGTCTGCCCCAATTTCTTTGCCCACAAATAAGGTGGAGCATTTTGCAAGGTGATTTCTGCACTGTTCTGAATCCTACCTAATACAGCTTCTATCCAGCGGAACATTAGAGCTCTCTGTATTTTTCTTTTCCTTCCAATGCATTAGGGTTAAATGAACCTGAAACACTTCTATTTACTTAAGTCTCCCAAAGTTTTGCTACTTCTGCTTTTTTGGTCCACCAGTTAACTGGCAAATGTAGTTAAGATCATATTTCTCTGCCTTCCTGCTCTCAGGGTGGTTGGATAATCCCTTTGCTTATCCCAAGATGAAATCAGGAACCAATGAGACATAATGAAAGGGGGGGGGGAGCAGGGCTGGAAAGCAAGACGTGATCCGCAAATGCTCATTAAAGAAGTTACATGGTACTATAACTCAGAGAAATGACACGTTCAGATAGAAAATGAAGAAAAGGCTGCTTGGGATTCCAAAGCAAAATCCAGCAGATGATTCCTCTGTGAGGTTTGGGGTGAAATAGGATCCCCAAGACAGTTTTATGTAAAAGAGTTGGGTCTAAGTTAGGTCTTAGGCTGCATCTGCACTGCAGAAATAATGCAGTTTAACAGTTTAACTGCCATGGCTCTGGTCTCCAGAGTCCTAGTCCAACACTCAAACCACGATGCCAATCTGGCTCCTATGTAGCCCCTAAATCCCTGCTGTGCAGGGATCGTGAATATGTAGCAGTTGTGAATGTCTAACTGTAGGTTATGCATTTGCAATTGCCCAGTGGGATTCTGGCTTTAACATTAACCTGTAACACTGTTTTTGCACTTTCTTCCTTGATTTTCTTCAACACCTCTTCCAAGTCTTTGCTATTTTTTTCTTGTTTACTAGTAGTATGGAGTCATCTGTATATCCGCATAGGGAAGGATGCTTGGCAGAATTCTCAGCATGCCCATCAGATTCCACATCAACATCCACATCAAACTAAAGTTTACAAACATACTTTATGGACCTCAAGTCCCAGAATCCCTTAGAATTCCAAGTTGTAAGCAAGAAGAGGAAGACAGAGAGAGAAGGGGGCAGCGAATTAAAGGGTGAGATTTTACCTGAGATTTATGTAGCAAAAAGGTCCACATTTGAAATTATATATTAATTGCGTTATGCAACCCTTGTGTTGAATGGTAACTTTTGACAAGTGAGCCAAGATAACAAAGGCGTAACCAAATGTGCATGCACATGCATGTGAATCTGCAACCACATGCATGTACAGTGAACTTCATGTGCAATGACAATGTATGCTCAACTTCACTTCCACAATTTGGAAGTGAATGCAAATGTTCTGCATTGGACAAAATCCTCCAACCACTTCTGTAAGGGAACTTACTCATGCCTAAGGTACCAACAGGATTCTTGCCAACATTTCCAGGCTCTGATCAAATACTGTTCCCAGGATTCTTTAAGGCTAGCCAGTACAATAGGAAAATGCTATAATACTGTTATAAATTTGTCATCCAGGCACATCCTCTCTCGCGACTTTCATGATGTGCTGTTTGCTTCTCTCCTGTTTATGTCTACACAGGCCATTGCTGGGTTTTAGGTGGATAAAGCAGAAATACCTAAGTAGTCTCTAAGAACATAAGTGGGTCAAAGCAGGCATTCTGAAGTACTTAGCAGCTTTAAGAGGGTCTTCCTGGGTCAGAAGAAGCCTTTTATTGCACTGCTATAGTTTGGCTGAGAGCCTGCTAGCCATGTGTCTCCTCTACAGTCGGGAAATGGAACCACAAATGCCCCTTTTCCTTTCTGAAATAGTGCTGTTGTAATGCTCCTAAGACATTGTACAGAAAAAGGAATTTTAATCCCATGGGCTGGTTACTGGGTAGCATGGTCTCCCACACCACACAGTGTTCTGGGATATATCCATATTGTACAGTTATAGTGCAGACAGCCCAAGTGACCATCTTGGTTGAGGGATTCTGGGAGCTTTAGTCCAAAAGGTAATCTTCCCAAATTCTAGATCAGTCCACACTAAACAAGATAAGTGAACAGTCTGATCTTGTGCAAAGCAGCTGCCTGCCTTCCTGTTTGGTTTTGGAATGAAAATTTGCCACTGGACAAAGTTATATAAAAATACTAACCATGACAAAACAATTATAGCGCATGTTACCACATTTCCTATTAGAAACATCTATTTATACCTTGGAGGAGAGGTCTTGAGGACACAAGCAAGGGCACAGAAAAGTTGTATTAGTAATGTGGGTGACATATTTGTACAAAAGAGTTTGGATTTTCAGCATCATTTTTAGAGAGATAAATGATTATCTATAAAAGTTGACCACATGGAAAGAACGTGACCTGCGAAACTGAAGGTGAAGTTGTCCTCTCACTCTGACTTGACATAATTCATTGGGGGGGGGGGGAAGGGATCACTGAGGGAGGATGCATTGCCCTAAGCAGCAAAGAATTCATTCAGATTCTCAATTGACACTTAAGTAACATTCCTGTCATAAATTAAAGGGAGTACAAAGAATTCTCAGTTGAGCCATAGTTTCTCTGTCCACCATTCTGAAAAGAATGCTTTGTACCCAATATGGAATGTGGCAGGCAAGGATAAAATATTGCTTTCTGGTGAATGGAAGGTGATGTTGTATTCATGTCCTGCTTCTAGGATTCCCATAGAATCATAAAGTTGGAAGAGACCCCAACGTCTACCTGGTTCAGTAGGGGACAACTCAGCGGGAACCAAGGGCCAATTTCCTCCTTCCCACCATCCTATGGGCCACCCTACACAACAAGCCGAAATACTTCCATTTTCTTTTGCAGTCCTTCTCAAAATGTTGTCAGGAAGTGAGATCATATCATTTGGGTGTCCATTTTGAGAGAGACTGCAGAGGAAAACTGTGGTCTTTTGGGGGGTAGTGCAGTATTCTAGGGTAATTGTGGAGATAGGGGAATAGTTTCATATGTTTTCATGCCTTTGGGGGACTTTTTGTGTAGTTTGGCTGCAAAAAGTGCTAAGTAATTGTGCTGATTGAAAAAAAAACTTGGAGTAGAGAGGTTTTGGGAGACTGAGAGGGGCTTCTGAGATCACAGAGGTTGGGCCCAGGGGCTACTTTATCCATCTCGGATTTAGATCAACCTCATGTCATTGCAGCAATGCACAGCTAAAGCATCACAGATGCTGTTTAGAAAGCTCCAGTGAAGGAGCATCCATCACCTGTTGGTGTCATCTATTCCACCATCAAACAGCTCTTACTTTTAAAGAAATGCTTTCTAAAGTTTATATGAGCTCTCCACTTGTAATCTGAGTCCTCTCACATGATTTCTTCTCCTTCTCTTGTCCAGCCAAACATATTGAACTCCTTCAGCTGTTCCTCACAAGGTTGGGTTTCCAGACCTTAGTTGCCTTCCTGTGGACATGTTCTAGTTTCCTTATCCATATTCTTCTTATACCGTGGGACCCTGAACTGGACACAGACCTCCATCTGATATCTGACCAAAGCAAAATAAGTACTCCACTACAAGCAAAAAATCCCATCTGACCTTGGAAGCCAAGCAGGGTCAGCTCTGGTTGGTACTTCAATGGAAGACTGCCTAAAAATACCAGGTGCTGTAGGCTATGTTTCAGATGAAGGAACTGGCAAAACCACCTCTAAGAATTCTATGTCTAAAAAAACTCTAGGAAATTCATGGGATTGCCATAAATCGAAGATGACTTGAATACTGTACCTCTGTTGATGCAGCCTAGAATTGCATTACCCTTTTTGTTGCCACATAACACTGTTGATGCATGTTAAGCTTGTGCTCTAGAAGACCTCCTAAACCTTTTTGAAAAGAACTGGTGTCAACTATGGATTTTTGCATCTGATACTCCCCGGCTAAATGTTGGACCTTATGTTTATCTCTGTTGAAAGCAATTTTGATTTCAACCTAGTTCTGCAATACCATAAGGTCATGTTGAACTCTGATTCCCTTTTTCTGAGCTATTAGTTACCTAACTGAATTTGGTGCCATCTGCAGATTTGTTGGAAACAATGTCTAGCCCATATTTTATCAGCTTGTTTGCAAGAATAATTTGGAGAACATGTTGGAAGCTTTACTGAAATCAAGATACACTTCACCCACCACATTTCCCTGATCTATCAAGCCTATAACTCTATGAAAAGAAGAGGGAAGATTAGTCTGGCATGAATGATTTTTTTTAAAATATCCATGCTGGCTTTTTGTAACCACAGCATTCTTTCCTAAATGCTCACAGACCAACTGTTTAATGATTTGTTTGAGAAGCTCTCCTGGTATCAGCATCAAGCAGACTGGCTGGTTCCCTATGTCCTCATTCCCCTCTTTTATGAACATCCAGTCTGTAGAGACTTTATGAGGGCTCTTTCACATTACACAGTGATAGTGCTATGATTTCACTTTGATATTCCCTGGCAAGCCCTCCAACATTTCACAGATGAACACTGGGACATGTGTGGCCATGCAACATTAGAGTATGGTCAAGACCGCAAATGTTATTAATGAGGAAGAAAACACAAGCTAGGAAAGGCAGCAGCAGTTTGCTTTTGCCTAGGTCCACTGGAAAAGGAAAGACACTGCCCCTTCCTTTCCTTTCATCTCCTAGCACAGAATTAAACAGAGCAAAAACTACATTTGCACTTTGAATTCAGTTTGCAACACTTAAGGTAAGAGAGAGGAAGAGAGAAAAACAGGAATATTCTAATAGTGCCTGAAAAAGTGGGATGATAGTTGGAGGGTATGGTATGGGATCTGCAATTTGGGGAGGGGTACCTACTTTGTTATCATTTCTGCACAAAACAGCCAACTTCCCCACTTATCCAGGTCTTTTAGGTATTGCTTTAGTTCAGCGGTGTGCTTTTCACCAAGCTCACTCCCTTTCCATTGCCCTCTTATGATTATGTTCCACTTAGTTTACTTACGTTTTAATTGTTTTTGTATTTTCTCATCATGCAATCTGAGCATCTAAAACAAAACATATTCACCCTCATGTTTTCCATATGAGTAAAGAAGCCCACAACCTCTGCGCTGCATTTCTAGGTCATCGATTGTGGCCTCCAACCATGTGAAACTTCCGAGACAGCCCTCCGCAAACAACAAAACAGCCATCCTGAACTCTGCCAACTAACGGTTAGTATTCAGAGGTGTCAATTTATGGGTCTTTTATCCCCATTTAATGGTATCTCTCAGCAGGAGACTTTTCAGCTTGCCGGACTTTCAAGTTTTGTTGGTTGGCAAAGGGAGGAAAAGGGTGTGTGTGTGAGGCACCACACAAAGAGATCACAAGGCAACATGCCTCTAAAATATGGGCTGGAAGATAAACAGTGCCTGAGGAGAAAGCAAAGGGAAAGTGCAAACTTAGCTGTTTCACTGAAAAATTACTTTAAATAGTCCCGGATGTTTATTCTGGCCTTGGGAGCTGTGGGTTCATTCTGTCCTTCCTTTAGTTGCTTCTGCCAAGACTGTTTTTTAAGGAACTGGATGTGAAAATTCTGGATTCCCTTTAGTTAGTGAGCATGAGCATTATGCCATAATATAAGTTGGCATCCTGTTGGTGACTTATGCATAAGATAGGTTTCCTACACACAGTTTTGGTCATTCTTATTGATATGAAAACTGATATTCAGTCGAATGTTGCAAAAACAGAGTTGCGCTTGTCGTGACTTTGGCAAGAACAGTGAACTTCATAGAATCATACAGTTGGAAGAGACCACCAAGGCATCCAGTCTCAAAGGTGTTGCAAGAGACCCTTGCACACTGCTATTCCAAACTAAAATGGCTCTGACTTCATCTGCACTGCAGAAACAATCTGGTTTGACACCACTTTAACTGCCCTGGGAACTGTCATTTCTTGTGGCACCAGAGCTCCTTGACAGAGAAGGCTCAATATCTCACAAAACTACAAATACTATAATTCCATAACATTGAGCCGTGGCAGTTAAAACATTGTCAAACTGAATTAATTCTGTCGTGTAGATGTAGCCTTGGTTCAACTACAACACTGCCTTGTGGGGCTTCAATTTTAAAAAGCAGACCCAGTTTTTTTCTGTTGCCACAACAAACTACAGTTCCCAGAATTCTATAGCATGGAGCCATTGAAGTTGTGTTAAATGGAGCCATTGAAGTGGTGTTAGTGTCAAACCAGATTATTTCTGCAGTGTGGATGCAGCCTGCCTGAACTGTATCAATTGAACTGTAGCACCTTTGAGACTAAATGAGGAAGAAGAAGACATTTCTAGTACAAAAGTTGTACACTCTAGTACAATTTCTATGACTCTACTCCTGCATCTGATGAAGTGGATCAGAGTCCACAAAAGCTAATACTGTAATATATCGCTCCAACCCCAGTTATTCTGAAGCATGCTACAGGATTCCTTTATGCAGCGTGAGAAGAGACAGCAGTGGGGCAAAATGATGCCCAGGAACTTCCATTGGGAATTATGCTGCTCTTCAAGAAGTGTTGTCGTTTTCTGGAGTTTCTGGACCATGTAACAGTTTCTAGATCTCATTATGATAATTTTCATATCCCTGTTTTTAGTTACTAAATATTATGTCTTGGGTTTGTGTGTCTGTGTCTTTTACTGACAAATACAGTAATTTATGATAAGAGGAATCTCAGTTGGTTAATCAGCTAATACAGTCCCAGGAGTTCAGATTTGTCTGGAAGAAGGTCACTCAGGAGGAAGCTATAATTTTACAGTTGCTTTTGACATCCACATCTGTTTTGTGGTTGTCGAGCTGCAGAGAATGACAAACAATGAGCAGCGGTTCACTCGGCCATTGGGGTGGAGTATAATTATGCTGGGTATTACCTTTAAGTAGAGAACCAGTGTGCTGTAGTGGTTTGAGTGTTTAACTTGGATTCTGGGAGACCAGGGTTCGAATCCTCACTCAGTAATGGAAGCCCATCAAGTGACCTCTGGCAAGTTACTCTCTCTCAGCCTGACTTCCTCTGAAGAAATCTGGCCAAGACAACCTCCATGATAGGTTCAGTTTGGGGTCACCATAAGTTGGAAACTATTTGAAGGTACACAACAAAGCTGATGTAAAGCTTATGACAGCTTGGGCCTGTGATATTAAAGGACCATGTTCTATCCCAGGCAACTCAACTAGACATGCCACTGTGGGATTCTGGGAGGTGTAGTCTAAAATAGTAACTCTTCCAAAATCTGCACATGTTCAGCTGCCTGTCCCCAAAGGAAGAGGAAGTCAAGTGGTGCATACAAAGAGAAATCCAGTGCCAGGTAAATGAATTAACCTTACTCTGTGACAGAAATGGGAATGGCTATTTTTTGTTTTACAGTATAGTAGAGAAATTATATTAGGATGGGTTTGAAATTTTGGGGCAAGTCCTAGTCATGGGCTAACTGGATCGTGTTAGGTATGATGCTATCTCCCTCCTTTTGTTCTTCATCTATACAATGAGAAGAAAGGTGCCCAGCATCATAAGACTGTTGTGACAAAGACTGATGGTTCTCACTGTCAAAAAAGAACTAAAATATATACAAGACAACTTTGGTCTCAAGGCTCCAGTGAAAATGTAATGTTTATTCTGGGGGCAATGCCATCTTTGACCTCTGCTTGCTATGATTTAGTTTTCAAGAATTGCACATATTCAGCTGCCAGAACCACATGAAGAGAACATCGTGTGATGGATACAAAGAGAAATCAAGTGATGAATAAAGGAATTGAGCCTTACTCCATGCCAGAAATGGGAAAAGTTACTTTTTTGGGGGTACACAAATCCCTCAATCTCCCCAACCACCTTCCTAAAATCCTCCAAAATCCCAGAACCTTCTAGCAATGTCTTCGCATATGCAAGGTCCCAGGTCCAGTCTTTAGCAATTCAAGGAAAGATATGGGAGCATGCCATTGTTGGTCAGATTTAGACTGTTCCCTGGCCATGTTGGCCAGGGAATCCTGGGACCTGTAGTCCAACGAAGTAAGGTTTCAGAATTCTGGCTCTTTGCCTACATTTCCTACAAGGTCTTCTCCAACTCCACCAGACTCTTCAGGCTTTACTGTGGGGTACATTAGACGCTCTGTGGCTCTCTTGAACTTATCTTTGGGTAACTTTTCTTTGATGCTTTCCCCACTTTATTTCGATCTTGGTGGAACCAGGATTCAAAACTATTAGGTATGACGCAGCTTGCCAGTGGAGTTTGAAATGAACACAGCCTGTTTGACACTTTGCATTCAGTTGCACAGCGTGGTTGCTGAGTTTAGTTGTTGCAACTTGATTTACTCAGACAAGTTTGGGTCAAATCCTGAGCTGAACCAGAAGCCTTGAATGCCCATGTCTCTTGTTTTTATAAGCACACAGGCTAACATAGGCCTTCAGGAGCTATAATAGCTAGCATGGCTATTTACACTTTATGCATTTCTCTAGTTATAGCTGACTTTTTAGCCAATGAACAAAAAACAATAGGTATGGCAATCCTCATCCTCATTTTACTCTGACAACAATCCAATGCAGCAGGCTATGGTGAAAGTAAGTGATTGGTCCAAGATCATCAGTGAGTTTCATGGCTAAATGAGTAAGTGAACCTTGAACTCACAAATCCCAGTTCAATGGTCCATCTTCTATCATAGCATGGAAAAATGTTTCTTTAAAAATTAAAATTAAAAAAAAAATTAGTATCCCTTATTGATAATCAAGCAAAGCCTTGATTGCAAACCTATCCCTGGTTAGGGAAGTCTGCCAACTAGTGACTGAAGATGGTACTGCAGGCTCTAAATACTGTACAGTATATGGAAACACTTATATTGATTAAAATCAATTAATGCATGTTGAAGATAGTGCACACCCTGGGAGTCTTCTCCATATGCAAATCTGAGAGTCTTGGTGTTATGAAGCTAATAGAAAAAAAGACATAACACACATCCTTTGTATTCTTGGTCTTACATCTATCCAATAGACTGACTGGAATTTTGAATCACTTGTGATTTGAATTCTGTCCACAGACCAGGGAATCAATGCGATATCATTGGATAATGTGGCAAGTTCATATATTTATAATTGTGATATTGTTGAACCTATCCATAAAATAACATTTAGGGGTCAGTCTGTTTGGTAGGGTTCACTGAGCACCTATCACTACTGGAATCACAATTCTTTTTTTTTTTTTTTTAGTGGCAATCAA
This sequence comes from Sceloporus undulatus, assembly GCF_019175285.1. Taxonomy (NCBI): domain Eukaryota; kingdom Metazoa; phylum Chordata; class Lepidosauria; order Squamata; family Phrynosomatidae; genus Sceloporus; species Sceloporus undulatus. Next base: position 187,630,251 of record NC_056526.1, on the reverse strand, counting down.
TATCAAATAGTTCATAGTTTCCCCCATCTTTTCCGTATCATGGCATTACCATTTCATAGCTCCACATAGCACTACCTTTTCATGGAGGTGGGATTCTTTGCTTCCATGTGGCAAGAAGTATTGCCAATGGTACCACTGCTAATAATAACATCTCCCAGATCAGATGGCTTTTGCTGAAGAGCCAGAATAAATGTGTCCTAAACCAGGAGGCAGTTTTCAGTTCAAGACCTATTACCATCCACCCCATCCACCAGCAAGTCCAAATACCTCAGCTTTCCTCTGTATTCCCTCTCAAAATGGTGAGTGGAAGATGTACTCTAGAGGGAAACAGAGGTATTTGCAGAATAGGACATGGTTCTGGGGAGCTTTTGGGAGTTGAGTTGTGGTGGTACTTTTTGCATGCTACTCCAAGCTGGTGGGGTTTTCTGCACAGGCAAATATTCCTAGAAAATCATACCATTGTTTAAAATTTGGGTTAGGGGGCTTTGGGGGGACCGATAGGAGCCCCAGGAGTGGGGTTCAGGGGACACATGAAACCCACTGTGCCCATCCCCTTCCATAAACTGTTAATCATAATACCAAACCCAAAACCAAATCCCATGCCAGATCAGTTATCACCTGGGTCACTGTGGATCATGTCAGATATTGAGGTTCCTGGACATCAGTTGAAAAGCAGGCCAAATTCAGTATCTTTTGCTAGAAAACCAAGGTAAGATACCATTAAAATACTAGAAAACTAATTCCAGTGGAAGAAAAGCAGCCCAATAATAAAACGTTGTTGTTGTTGTTGTGTACCTTATAGTCCTTTCCAATGGATGGTGACCCTAAGACTTGGGGTTTTCTTGGCATGATTGGTTCAGAGAAGGTTTGAAATACTAGTACAAAGCAAACACATCATCCTGAGGTCACCAAAAGAGAACACAGCCTACCTGGAAAGAAATGTTCCCAGACTCTGATGTAAGAGCAGTAATTACTTCTCCAAAGGCAACATATTGTTTGAAATAAAGTTTTATTTTCCCCAAGGTATGTAACAAAAAGAAAGATCAATAGAGCAGAAGAACAAAGAGAAGAAGAGTCTGGTGAGGTTGACGATGGATAAGTGGGAATTGATAACGCAGAAAAAGAAGTAAACAGATCAAAAACTGAAAACCAAGCGGGGAAATTAGAAAACAAAGTGATATTGACGGGAAATTGAGAAAGAGAAGAAATATTGATATTTTTTTTTACTAATCAACACAGAGAAGAATTATTGATGAAATGAATTATACTTTAAAATGAAAAAGGTTATCAATCTTAAAGCTTGTGGTGAGACTGACAAATCAAATACAGTAACCAAAAATGGAAAACCAAAAATGGGAAAGTGGTCTCAGTTTAAAACTCAGTAAATGAAGTTAAAACTCAAAAAGATATCAGTGCTTTCGATATTTTAAAGAATAAAAAACTTTAAAAAACTTGCAAAAAATTAAAATGAAACTAAAAGACTAATATTGACGTGACACAAGCAATTTCAGAAGTTTTGGAGATGCAGAAACAATGTATAATTCTTATACAGAATCCCAAACACCTCTGGTCCCAAAAACTTCTGGTCTTCGAGTCAGAGAAGGGAGAGACAACCTGTAGCAAAAGAAATGTTTTAGTATGATGTTTTTATTATTTATTTTAAGTAGAATCTCCAATTCTGTTATAGTTTTATAAGACCTTTCTAAGAGAAAGTGGAACCAGTATGGTATAGTGGTTTGTGCATTGGGCTGCAACTCTGAAGACCAGGGTTTCCATCCCCCCCTCAGCCATGGAAACCTACCATGGACAAGTTACACTCTCTCAACCTTTGAGGAAGGCAAAGACAAACCCCCTGTGAACAAATCTTGCCAAGAAAACCCTGTGATAAGTTTGCCTTAGGGTCACCATAAGTCGGGAACGACTCAGGAGCATGCAACCACAAGGAAAAAGGTAACAATAGGATCACCCTTCCCAATAAGAATGATTTGAGATCCTTTGAACAGCAATATATCGCTTATCAGTGCATTTAAGCACTCCCTAAACGGTTTACAAAGCTTTCACACTACACAATTGTAGCCAGTGGTGTTATCCAAAGTAATTAACTGGTTCAATAAAAAATTTTTTTGCTAGTTTGTGCTCATGTGCCCTCTATGGCTCAGGTCCAGGCTATTTGGAGACTATATAGCCCCAGTCCAGATGGGCTGAAAAGGACGCCCTTGTCACGTGTGAGGGGTGCCTCGGGGTGCCTCGGGGTGGCGTTTCTATATGCCCCTCTCCCCTCGTACGTGACGAGGGCATCAAAATGGTGGCGCCTTGTACTGACGGGCACCGCCATTATGACGTGCCGGATGCATAGCGTCCTCACGTCATGGCACCATTACGATGTTGCAAGTGTGCCATTGGCGCACTGTGAGGTCGTAATGGCGTCGCAAGGAGAACCCGCTTTTCTTTTTGGTTCACAGGGAAGCCCCGCGGTCTGGAGGCTGCAGCTTCGCTGTGGACCAAAACTAGGCAACGGGAGACCATCCTTTTTGGGCAGTCTGTACCCCGCCTATATCTCCCTGTATGAACCAGTCCTGTTGACACCACTTTAACCGCCCTGGCTCAATGCTATGGAATTCTAGGAACTGTAATTTTGTGAGACTACTACTACTACTACTACTACTAATTTTTTATTTATAGTCCACCTCTTCCCATAGGATCGAGGCAGCTTACAATTAAACAAAATAGAATACAATGATAAAATCCAATATAACAATACAAAATATAACAAAATTTAGCCTCCTCTGGTGCCAAAGCAAAGTGGAATTCCCAGAGTTCCATACCATTCAACTGTGGCAGTTAAAGTGGTGCCGAATTGGATTATTTCCTTAGTGCAGATGCAGCCATAGACTATAAAACATTTAGCAAGCTCATGGAAATTGAACTGTGAGTTTCTATTTTCTGTTCCCAAGTAGTTCTGTGAACCCAACAAATTGTTAACAACCGACTCAGACAAACTGGGGTTGAATGACACCTTCGATTATAGAGCTATGGTTCCGCTTGAACTACTATGGTTACATCCTATGGAATCCTGGAATTTGTGATCTAGTTCCAATTAAAGTGGAATCATAGGGCTATACTTGTGCAGTGTAAAAGGGCCCATGGTTGTCTTTTGAAATGAATTGTGAGACAATCCAATAATGCAACCTGGATTAAAAATGTGAAAGCAGAATGCAGAATCAGAAGGTAAAACAAGTCTTTTCAGAGGCTGATAAGGAAGATGTTGTAACTGCAAACAAACAAACAAAAAGTTAAGTATTGGACAGTCCCTGGAGGAGACAAAGTTCATGGATTTTTGTTGAAAACTCTAACACAATTTCCTCCATGGTTAGCACAGCAAATTGCTGCAAAAATACTAAAAACAAAGATAACTGCTGATGATTGAATGACAGCAGGAAGAACAATATTGATTTTGAAAGATGACAAAAAATTACCATTCCAGCAAATCACTGTCCAAATGCCTGTTTGCTAGCAAAGTTTAAATTACTAATGGGAAGAGTAGTTAAACAATGACCATTTAATTCAGAATTCTCTTCAGAATTGGGCACAATATAGAATTGCTCCCAATTACATAAATTGATTGAATTGTACCAAAAAAAAGAGAGAAAAATTATTTACCGCTCATGTGGATTCAAAAACGTCTTGAAAATTTAGAAATTACCTCAAACCTCCAAAGCTTCAGTGCAATTGCTTGCATCCTTTGGTCTTTGTTACTGCAATGATGACACTCTCCATACCGATGATAACAAACTGTGGATGCGAAATGTCAAAGCAAGCTGGAAAAATAAACCATTTATTGTCTCTGGATGACTGCAAACTTGTTATGTGACTTTACATTGATTCCATCTTATGGTAACCTTTTCATAGGGTTCTCTTGACAAGATTTATTCAGAGGAGGTTGCCATTGCCTTCATATGTGGCTGAAAGAGTATGACTTGCTCAAAGTCACCCAATATTATTATTATTTAACTTAGTTTAAATTCCCCCCCCTGGACGATTATTTACAGATATGGTATGATAGTTTTAGGGTAAACATGTATGCATGTATGTATGTATGCATGTATGTATGTATCTCTCTCTCTCTGTTTGTGTATGCTATGTCATGATCACATTATTATTTCTTTAAACAATTAAATTCAATTCCTTTGTCTGCTTAATTAGAGCCAATTACATTCTTTCCCGTTATTGCAGTGTCAGTGTGTATTAGGTTTTTGTTCGTTGTTTAAAAGCAACAAACAACGACAAATAGGTGGGGAAGGGATTGTTGAGCCATGCGTTAATCCTCAATTTGAATCTGACCTACTTCGCTGCTTCTCAGCTCTCAGTTTTAGGATTACAATTTTACCAGAAAGGGAGCAAAATGACTAGCATTACGAGCAACATGAATTGCAGGAAAGCACCGCACTGTGCTAAACGTTCAATCAGTTCCTCAACAGCCCTGCCTCCTGCATGCTTAGATTTGGGTTGAATTCTCATGGGATAAGTCAAACTGCATCTCAGCCAATGCTGGCTTGTGGCTTTAGGGGTGCATTATGGGTGTGTGAGGGGTGCAGACTGCACTGGGTGACACCCAAAGAGGGGTAATGCCACTGCTCTCCAAATGTCTGCCCTTTGGCAGAAATGGGCTGTGCGGCATTCACTCACACCCCTTTAAAATCCTGGAGGGTAAATGTTAAAATAACGTCGAAGGCTTTCATGGCCGGTATCCATAGTTTTTTGTGGGGTTTTCAGGCTGGAACATGGCCACATAGCCCAAAAAACCCACAAAAAACTACATTAAAATAACCTTTGTATGTTTTTTAACATTTTAACTGGATTATTTTAATTGTTTTTAAATTTTTGTTGTAAGATTGTGAAAGTGTTTTTATCTTGTGAGCTGCCTTGAGTTCCTTGCTAGGAGAAAGGCAGCCTAAACATGAAATAAATGAAAACAATAACAATAATAATAACAACAATATAAATATAAATAATATAAATAATAAGCCACTGTACAAAAGATGACAAAGGTGCAAGCAAATGCCCAACCAAGTGTGTGTATCTGTGCACATCCATGCACTATAAGCATGCATGTCCATGTGCATGCACATCCCATGTACATTTACATCCCTATGCAATGGAACCACATGTGTAACTCGACTGCTGTCATCTTGAACTATATGTGGGCATCCCTGCATCAGACAAAAATGCCCATCTGCTTCTGTAGGGGAATTTACGCATGTGTAAGATATTAACAGAATTCTGGCCAAGGGATGCTGATGTCGGTTGGGAACAAGATCCTGAAACTCACACTAGTCCTGCCCATTGAGAAGCCTGAACTGAGCCCATGTTCTACAAAACTGTCAACAGCTGATCCACATCCAGTAAGTAGATGGCTATCCATCTGAAAAGCTGCATTAATGAGATGGCTACCCATCTGAAAAACTGCATTAACCTAGATGAGGAACATTGCTCCAGCATGTACAGCAATGCCCACAGAATCTAAATGCACTCCTTGAATTTTCAATGCTTAATAGTGTTAGGAAAGATGCCATAGCCTCAATGGGGGTGTGGGGCAACAGAAGGTTGGAAAAAACATGGGGAACATCAATAACCACAGACAGTAGCAGAAGCTACACTTTCTGCCTAGTCACAATAAACAGCATACATGTAGACGCAGCAGGTGGCTGCTGGCCATATGTGTGGGCTAAAAGTGTATTCTTATAACTGGAAATATGACTGTGGTGTAGAGAACTCTTCTCACTCCAGATGTCCTCTTTCAAGAGGAGAAGAGAACAGATGGCGAAGGTATTCCTGAATGCCAGAAGAGTGAAATACCTTGACTTTTCAGGCGAATGCAATCATAAAGCAGTGAGACTTTTGAGTTTCTGCAGTAGTCAATGGGTTAGGGAAAGGCACTGCATGATGATATGATTCTATGGATGCATCCACACTGCAGAAATAGAGCCATTTGACACCATTTTAACTGTTGTGGCCCCATCCTGAGGAATTCAGGGATTTGTAGTTTGTTGAGGCATTCAGCCTGGTCTGTCAGAGAGCTCTGGTGCCTCACCAAAACACAAACCCCAGGATTCTGTAGGACAGAGTTATGGCAGTGAAAGTGGTCTCAATATGCAGATTGCAGAATGAATGGTGCATTGGTAGTTCATACAGATACTAAGGGAGCTATCTGCAGGATTGCTAGGATTATCTGTGTAGGCAACAGTGGTAGGAGGATAAAGGCCATGGGCTCTTTGGCCATGAAGGAAGAAAAGGCACAAAAGAAATAAACAGCTTGGAGCTGACATATATTTTTTAGCCTTCCATTGCTACTGCTGTGTGAACATTGAAAGAGTGCACCAACAGCTTCTGCCCTTTGGGAAAAAGCAAAAGAAGCAGGAACTGAGGGCTATCCAATATAACTGAAAAAGAAACAAGTGCATTGCCTCAAGATGCCCCAAATATGTTTGTTTTATTAGCAGAAAAGCTCTTGGTATTAGTAGGCTCTTCTACCAACAGAACAAATGTCTTTTGAGCATCCAGAGAACTTTCTCTAGTTCCTTCTTTGGGACAAAGGACAATAAGGCAAGATGGAAGGCAAGATAAGACCTGAGAAGGAAATAAGGATGGACAAACAAACTGTTATTATTGTGTGCCTTCAATTCATTGCTGACTTATGGTGATTCTATAGTGAACCCATCATGAAATGTTCTTGACAAGACATGTTTGGAGGGTAGTTGCCTTGCCTTTCTCTCTGGCTGAGAGAGTGTGACTTGCCCAATGTTACCCAGTGGGTTTTCAAGGCAAAGGAAGGGCTGCTAATACCCCAAAGGACAGGATCAGAATTCAAAATGAATTTCAACAGGGAGAAATGTAGGATATTACAGTTGGTCAGTAAAAATGAAATGCAGATATAGGACAGGGGACACATGGCTTGATGACGGTACATATGAAAGGTATTTAGGATCCTTAGTGGACCACAAGATGAACATGAGTCAATAATGTGATGCAGCAGCTAAGAGAGCCAATGCAATTCTAGGCTGCATTAACAATGTCTAGAATGATGGAAGAAATAGTAACCTGGGATTTGTTGTGGCAGCAGAGGTCTCTGACAGAGAAGGATAAATATATTGATCACAAAACTACAATTTTGAGAATCCTACAGCACTGAGCCATGGCAGTTAAAGCAGTGTCAAACTGCATTGTTTCTGAAGTGCAGATGCAGCTTGAATCAGAAAAAAGAACTTTGATTTCTGCAGGATATATTCCATTGAACTGAAAGGATTGCAGTGTTAATTGGCTTAATACTAAGCCGAAGAGCTTTGTTTTTTGGTATGGTCATCAATGCAAATCAGTGCAATGATTAGCTAATTGAAAGCAATCCACAGGCGTCACCTAATTCATTCATGACATCAGTTTCTTTGACCTAAGTCTTCAAAAACCTTAACACAACACACCAATAAGAAAGTGAGGAGGTGGATGTTGTTCCAGAGACAAATGAATCAGACTTCAACCTGCAAGTCCCTGGGAGAAAGTAAGAAGATGGATTAAGGAATAAGAAGGAGTTTGAGAGTGGTGACTGAGACATATTTCACAGCTGCAGTGGTGACCAATGCCTACTGAGGCTGATGACACAAAAAGATAAGGTCACCAAGAGACAAAACCAAAGGTTCACAAGAAGCAGAACCAGCTATGTTCTTTGTTTCTTATTAAAGTATATCTAACCTATATCAAAAGTATTATAAAAATACGTCTTCACAAAATATCTTGTCTTCAACAAGAAACGGTGTCTTGACCTATTTGATGTGAAGCACTGGCTATAAATGGCACACACCTCCAGTGTGCCAGGGGCCAGCACCATATTTATGCCCATTTACTGTAGAATCATAGAGTTGGAAGAGATTCCCAGGGCCATCCAGTCTAACCCCATTCTGCCATGCAAGAAGACACAATCAAAGCATTTACAACAAATGGCCAACCAGCCTTTGTTTAAAAAAGCCTTTGTTTTTTTTTTTTTAAAGGAGACACCACCATTCTCTTTTGCAATGCATCCTGTTCTCCTCTCATACTTTTGCTGTAGCTTGCATCCATTGTTCCGGGTCCTAGTCTCTGGAGCAGCAGAAAACAATCTAGCTTCCTCCTCAATGTGACCTCCCTTTAAGTATTTAAACAGGGCTATCTTGTCAATCCTTAATCTTCTTTTCTCCAGGCTAAACATACCCTGATCCTAAGCCACTCCTCATAGGGCATGGTTTCCAAAATTTTCACCATTTTGGTTTCCTTCCTCTGAAAATGTTGTCGCTTGTTACCATCCTTCTTGAATTGTGATGCCCAGAACTGGATACAGTATTCCAGGTGAGGCCTGATCAAAGCAGAATAAATTGTCCAAGGACTAGACACCAATGGCTCAAGGTCTGGCGGTAGTTTAAAAATTGCAGACAGTGCAAAGAGACAGAGAAACTGCTCTTGGCGGTAAGGCCTGGAGGACATGTGAAAGCACACAGTCTTAGTAGCTGTCAGAAACTCAGAAGGGATGGAGGCATGTTGGCCACACATATGTGCATAAGAGAAAAGATGGATAGACTAAGATTGCCTGTCCTTAATCTCATGGGAAGACTCGTACTTCTAGATTGAGTTGGAATCAATGGAGGAGAGACTAAGAAGGTTCAGACCATAATCAAGGTTTTAGGAAAGAAGATAAACTAATGAGATTCTCTGGCTACATTCCAGATTCTGGAAGTCCGAGAGACAGAGAATGAGATAGATAGATAGATAGATAGATAGATAGATAGATAGACAGACAGACAGAGAATCTCACCTACATCTAGAGTTCCATGTTTCAGTGATTTCATTTTAAAGAGACCCCCAAAACAAGGAGGAAGAAAGTAACTTCATGTTGGAAGTTGGAAGCCAGAAGCAGATCCTTCTGCCAGAATGAATTTAGATTTGGTGTCTGGGGTCTTTTGATGTGGATTTGAGATAGTTAAAAGACTTGTCAGATCTGCAAAGGCCTTTGAGGAAATGGAATAAGCTGCATCCCTTGACTGTCCATCTGGCTTTCCAGAGAGACATTGCCTAGGATTTGGTTTGAGAAAAAATGTCTGACACAAGCAGCTATATAAAAAAGATGTTACAAAGTATTTGACCGGTGGCCCTTTCACACTACAGAGCTATAGTACTCTGGCCCGTTACAGACGGGCCTTTTAGTACGGAGTCAGTCCGCACTAGGGTTAGGAAGGTGCAGTGCTTCTGCACCCCCCTAACCCTAGTACGGACTGAGTCCGGTACAAAAATGGCGGCGCCCCATCTACATGGGGCCGCCATGACAACTACGACCCGCCTCCTCTATAGGGGCAGCGCGGATGTGACATTGTTGCTCTGTGGAGGGCGCTTAGTGTGCCCTTTGCGCGAACCAGGAAGGAGCTCTGTTTCGGAGCTCCTTCCTGGTTTGAGGCGCTGCTTTGCGTCACTGGGCGCAGCCTTCAGACGGTTGCACCCAGCAACGCAAGGGAGAAAGGGGCCAAGCGGCCCCTTTCTCCTCCTCCCCGCCGCCGCGGGGTGTCCTTGGGGCTTGAAGCCCCAAGGACACCCTTTTCCAGGCTGTGGGGAAGCGGCCTTTTGCCACTTCCCCGCGGCCTGGAAAGCGGTGGATCGGGGCCTCAGCGGCTGCAATTCTGGCCACTGAGGCCCCAATACCCCAGGGAAAGGGGCGGGTACAGGCTGCTGCTTTTCAGCGGCCTGTAATGCACCTATGATTCCATTGTAACTTCCATGGCTGCTTCCTGTGGAATCCGAGGATTTGCAGGTTTATAATTTCTGATGTTTCACAGTCGAAAACCAGGACAAGTGAGGCCAAGCAACATTAGAGTGGTCAAGATGGTGAGAAGGATTAATGAAGGCAAATGCAGAAGCAGTGTCCAGCAGTTTGTTTTTGCCTGAGTCCAAAGGGAAGGGCAAGATTTTGCTTCCCTTGCTGAATGAATTGAGTGCAAACTACTTTTGCAATTTGAACTCCATTTGCAGCAATTGAAGCAAGCTGAGGACAAAGGAGGAAAGTGGGAAGAGGAGAAAGAAACTGGCACATTTTAAAAGTTGCTGAAAAAGTGGGATAGCCAAAGATTAATATGGCTGGACCCTAACAATTCAGGGTATTTGGTGGGTTGGCAGTTTTTGGAGAGATATTGAGAATTCTCTGCAAGAGCATTACCAAACCAAGGGTTCCCAGAATTCCTTAGAATGCAGCTATGGCAGTTAAAATGGAATCCAAGTGCTATAACTGAGAAGTGCGAAAGGACCCCCTATCATCACCAACTTCATCTCCAAGTCAATGTTAATTGGTTGTGCAGCTGAGTCATTTTATAGGGGGAATTGCTATACTTTTCCCTTTACTGTTGCATTTTATAAACAATTTTGTACTTTTACACTTAATGCCATTTTAAGCTGGTTTAGCTGTGTCTTAACTGTTTTATCATCAAGGTTTTAGCTCGTTCTTGTTTGAACCGTCTTTTAAACCACCTTGGGTCCTATTTCAGTAGAAAGAAGAGATATTAAATAAACATACAGGTAAAGCTTTTTCCTATGTGCAAGGAATCCAACTGGAGGTAAAATGTAGAAAAGAGATTCTTCCCAGACATTAGTGAGAACTTTATAGTAAGAGCTGTTCGACAGTGGAAGGGACTGCTTTAGCGGATGGATATCTGTAAACAGAGGTTGAATGGGCATCTTTCAGATGTGATAACTTCCAACTGTATGCTTCTATGGTCTAATCTGCACAGCAGAAGTAATGCAGTTTGACACTTCTTTAACTGCCATGGCTCAATGCTATGGAATCCTAGGATTTGTAGTTTTGTTAAACCATGTCAAAGTACATTATTTTTTGCAGTGCAGATGAGGCCTGTGATTCTTTTCAGTCACTGATTCTACATTAGCCGTACGAGATTCCAGTTCAACCAGCAATAGCTATTGTACTTTTATGTGTGTGCACACCTGCAGGCTTGTGCAGACATCTTGGCAAGGAGATGGTTTAAATAACTGGATGATAACCCAGAACCCTTCAGGGGCTTTTGCTGCTCTTCTTGATGCTGGAGAAACTCTATTGAAAGACGAACACTGCAGACATAGTTCTGCATCCCAATGAACATTTTGATTGACTGCAACTCAGAAGCATAAGAACAGTTGGACAGCATGGAAAGGGAGTGTGAAGGGCAACACAATACATCTGCAGCAGATCAGGAGGGAGCCGTCTCTCTCTCTCTCCACCCTCACATGGATAGGAAACTCTTTTTCAAAAGAACAACAACATTATGGACACCATGAAAATACTATATAGAAGAGAAAAGGTACAATATAGGTTGGATAAATTATAAAGAACGACTTTTACTGGATGGAAATAAAATTAGATTGAAAACTAAAGAATTGGCAGAATAAGCATGAAATTGTACTTGGTATTTACAAGGACAACTTACTGAAAGATTTAAAATGGATTTAAAGCTGGATGATTTTGAAATAGATTTGTCGGACTTTGATAAGATAATCAGACACTACTTAAAATGGTGTCAAACTGCATTATTTTTATAGTGTAGATGCACCCTTAGTTAAGTAGCCAATACAGGAGTCAGGTCAACAAAGACAACTTATCCTAGGGTTATTTTGATAATAAGGGGCAACTTTGCCATGCATTCCAAATCTGACCCCAAAAAAGCACACTACCCTTATAGGTTTGTTTGCAGTTGTGTATGTGTGTGTGTGTGTGTGTTTTATCTTGCACCATGTCAAGAACTACTCCAACACAGGCCCAGCTGTTGAGCGCACCTGCAAATGAGTTTGGAGCCATTTCTCGGTGACTTTCTCAGAGTCCTTTGCCTGTTTGGTTTCATTTGGCAACCAGCGGGAACTTGCACTTTCTGGAGCTGTTGGAAGGGAACAAGCCTCACAGCTCTGTCTGGGTGACAGGAACAAGAACTGACAAAATGATTTTGAAACAGCCAAGCAAAGCAAAGCAAAGCTGGGCAGCAATTTCTTTGCCACCTTGAAATAAGCTGAGCTGCAAAGCCATAGAAACACAATTAAGCCATCACCTTTAATGGCAAGTCTTAAATAAAGGCACGTCTTAAACCTGGACGTTCCTCCCAGAAGTGTGGGTCTGCAATCACACCTCAAGTGGCAGCTTATTTATTTCAGACAAACATTAGACCTTTCATTTCAACACTTTGCTTTAATCCTATGTTGTACCAGGCGCCAGGCGGTCTCTGTTGCACTATGGAGCTTACTCTGGCATCCAAGTATAATAGTTTGGCTGGCCTACCTGCCTTTCATTCAACCCACCCACCCACCCTTCCTTCCTTCCTTCCTTCCTTCGATTTTTGGAATCAGGGTTTGAATCCCCTCTTGGCTACAAAAACTCCCTGGGTGACCTTGGGCAAGTCACACTCTCTCAGCCTCAGAGGATGGCAATGACAAATTCCCTCTGAAGAACTATGCCAAGAAAACTCTGTGATAAGTTATCCTTAGGGTCACCATAAGTCAGAAGTGACTTGAAGGCATGCAACACACACACACACACACACACACACACACACACACACATACAGAGAGCTGTGACAATGCATGCAGTTCAAAGTGGCATGAGATCTCTCCCCAGCCAGATTCTGTACTTTTTTCAGCTAGTGCTTTAGAACTCTGTTTTTAATTGTTCACAATAGTGCTTCGCACACATTTCCAATTTAATAGCTGGCTTTTTCTGTTTCAAGGCCAGTTTTCTTTTATTTCACATTATTGGGAGCTACACTTTGGCCTGATTCTTATTGTTTGTTCCACTCAGAGTAGACCTGTTGAGTCTTCGTTCAAAAACTGATTCAGTGGATCTTCTCTAGCTGTGACTACCAATAAGATTCAGGTCCTTCAGTCCATTTTTGAGGGAAAGGTGGATTAGAAATCAATGGATGAATGGTTGGAAGGACAGACAGAGATCATTTTCTGGCTCTCACAAAAGGATGAGTGAGGTTCCCTTCTGCCATTCTATTGTTGGTTCCCTCATGACACTCAGTTATTGTTACTATTTTACTTTTTTAAAGTTAATTTTATTAACACATAACTTTTTATATTATAAAACAACACATATGGAAAAACTGCACATACAAACTGCACAAGCAACTACACAAAGTAACACACTACACAAAATTATATAACAGGAGAAAAGGGAATACATATTTCAAATATAAGTATATATTTAAAACACACTTCTACATATTATTCCATTCTACTGTTCATCAAACTCAGAAATTGCTCTCTCCCTCAATCTTTTCTCATGAAAAGTTGAAAAGTTATTTAACAGATTTCTCTCTAGCTGTTATTGTTTATAATTGAGGTTCCCTCATATTGTTTTTGTTACTGAGCCAGGTTTCTTTGGGGCATTTTAAATTTACCTTCTGATTCATGCTTTTTCTCAGTTCCAGGCTAATTGGAAGAATCCTTCGAATTCTGGAGCCCAGCTGAGGTGCTAGAGACAGATTCCATCAAGTCATGTCCAGTAGCCTCCTTTGTCCAGAAGTCCAGGCTTCAGTAGTAAACCTCAGAAAACCTTTATTCAGCAACCAGAGATGTCTATCAGAGATGGTTGTTGTCAGAAGTAAACATCAAGCAAGGCATAATTAAAGCACATACAATTTCAGATCTTTTGGGGGCTACCTTCTCATCTGTTACAAAAACAAAGCATTCTTTCCTTTTGGGTTCCCCTGAAGCTGCCCCCCCTTCTTCTTTTGTCCACATTACCTGGAAAGTTACCCACCTCGATCCTCAAAGCGGAAGAAGCGGGATATAAATAAATATTTATTAATATATTATTATAAAGTGATATTTTTGGGATGAGCTCAGCTCCCTTTCTTCTTGCTGTTAAGAACAAATCTCTAGGAATAAATACTCCACTGTATGCCCCATCATTTCCCCTGAGTACCGCAGAATATATTAACACCAGGAGACATCAATCAAATGCAAATCAATCAATCAAATGAAAATGCAGCTATATCCTTCTAGGTTAACATTTCAAACCATGGCAGGCACGATGCATGATGCAGTTCCTGACACATCATCCTGTGCTATTCAACAGCTTTATCAATGACTTGGATGACGGAATTGATGACATGCTTATCAGATTTGCAGATGATACCAAATTAGGAGGAGTAGCTAATATCCCAGAGGACGGGATCAGAGTTCAAAATGACCTTAACAGATTAGAGAGTTGGGTCAAAAGTAACAAAATGAATTTCAGCAGGGAGAAATGTATGATACTACACTTGGGCAGCAGAATCAAATGCAAAGATGTATGATGGATAACACCTGGACTGACAAGAGTACATGTAAAGGGGATCTAGGACTCTTGTGAGGTAGTAGCTGAGAAAGCCAATGCAATTCTAGGCTGCATCAACAATGAGGGAAGTATTAGTATCCTGAGATTTCTTGTGGCAGCAGAGGTCTCTGACAGAGAATGCTAAATATCTAAATAGAGTCTCTCCTCTAAGTCTGTGGACATGAAATCCATGGACTTGAAAATCCATGGAGAGGTGACCACCATTAACCTTAATGAGGTGTGTGCTTTCAGTGCGTGCCCCACATGCACGTGCCCCATTCAAGCCTATGGGGCTTGAATATGCATGCGTGAGATTTGGAACTCGCGTGGGGGGGAGGGGGTCTGGAACAGATCCTCCACAAGTTCCAAGGGGCAATTATAGCACACTCTATTCTGCTTTGATTGGACTTTCCCTGAAATATTGTGTCTAGTTCCAGTTACCACAGTTGAAGAGGAATATCAACAAGCTGGAGCATCTTCAGAGAAGACGGCCAAAAATGGAGAAAGGTCTGGAAACCATGCCCTATGAGGAATGGCTTAGGGAGCTGGATATGTTTATCCAGGGAAAGAGAAGACTAGGAGGTGACCAGGAGGTAGCCTGGAGAAGAGAAGACTAGGAGTCATCTTTAAGTATCTGAAGGGATATTTAGAACAAAGTTGTTTTCTGTTGCTCCAGAGACTAGAATATGAACCAATGGATTCAAACTGCAAGAAAAGATATTCCACCCAAGCATTAGGAGAAACCTCTTCAGAATAAAGTCACAGTATCCCTGAGAGGGTGGTGGATTCTCCACCTTTGGAGATGCTTAAACAGAGGTCAGATGAGCATCTTTTAGGAATGCTGTAGTTGTGTATTTCTCCATGTCAGGGGGTTTAGTCAGATGACCCTTGTGGCACACTCTAAGATTGTATGATTATATGATTCTCATGAGACAAATACCTCTGGGACTTTCTTCAGATGTGAATCGAGTCTTCACCATCTTGCTGTACCTCTTTGAGTCTTGGCCCAAGACAAACAATCCAGATCTTTCCTTTACTCCCCTTATGCCCTTGTCTGTGTCATTTCATGAACTTCAAAAGCTTTTGATATTTTAAAATTCCTTGGGTTTCCCTCCCAAATAAATTGTTTAGTGTTACATAAGAGTTCTGTGTGGCATGATCCATGCATATCCTTTTCCTGGCACTAAGTTGGAATATTATTTTTGGTGGTAGTTAGCCCACCCAAGGTGGTTATGCTTATTTTTGTATTTCCAAAGGACATCTCACAATGCACAGCAGCCCAACCTGCATCCCAAACAAAATCTCCTCCATTCTTGGTTTCCTTGTCATCTGGTGGATTTGCATTTCAGAGCTGAGGGCAGACATGTTGGCAAGGAGGGAAAACCAACATAACTGCAGGCTGTTTCATCTGTGAGCAAACAATTGAAATTGCCAAACAAACAAGATTAAACTGGACTATGTGTGCATTGCCAACATGACCAGCTTCTAAATGAACTGACATTCTTTATGAACAATCCCTGGTAAGGCAAACAAAAATAGTAGAAGCAGTTATGATTTAGACTCATTCCCTTCCCAAGCCAGTTGGAATTACTTGTATTTTAATGGGTTTATTATTGTGGGTTTATGTGTTTTTAAATGCTGTACCCTGCCTTGAGCCTTGAGGAGAGGTGGGAAAGAAAAAAAATCATCATCATCATCATCATCATCATCATCATCATCATCATCATCATCATC
>NC_056526.1:187612989-187614055 GCF_019175285.1 Sceloporus undulatus | reverse complement strand
GATTAGGACTTTGATGGGAGGCTGCCAAAGAATCCCAGGGGCTGTAGGCTATATATCAGAGGAAGGTCCTGGAAAAACTACCTCTGAGTAATCATTGCCTAAGAAAACTCTATGAAATTAATGGGTCACCATAACTTGACAGGCGATTTGAAGGCACACACACACAGACACACACAAATAATTTCAATTTTTTTCACGCAGTTCTCAAATGATCCTTGAAAATTATGTTGTTTTTGAGGACTACTTGTTGTGTTGGGGTGTGTGAGAGGTCCATGATGGGTCAGAGGACAATTTGCCTCTGGATCCCATTCCTCCCTCCTCCTCTCCTCTCCCTTTGCTGATTTCATGGAGTGCAAACTAAGTTTGTATTTTGAATTCAGTTTGCAAAAATTGAAAAAAGCTGGGGACAAATGGGGAAAGTGGGTGGAGGAGAGAAAAACCGGGAGATTTTAAAAGCAGCTAAAAAGTGGGATAACTGAGGGTTAATTGGGACCATCCTTGACAGAATCGGGATTGTGAAATGTTGGAGGGCATGACATGGATATCTCCCAGTTTTCCAGGCGAATACTGTCAGTACTATACCTATAAAGCTTTTATGATACATTTTGTGCATTTTACAATGGCATCTTGTAGAGCGCCTTTGAGAGTAACTGAGAGAAAGAAGTTGGTAGCACTGGATGCTGCTGCAATTTGTGATGTGGCCAATATGGCTACCCCTCTGAATATGTTTCCTGGATTTGAAGATAACAAATTTAGCTGCAACAAAGGAACCTTTAACAAGAGGGAGCTAAAGGACTGAGACTTAACTTTTTGAGGCTTCTATCTTAAACAAATGTAAAGTTCTTTCATTTGGATCACAACTAGCAAGTTTTATCTCTACAGCACTTAAACATTTTTCCAGATGTAACAGTACAAGCCTTTGATTCTAACATCATCCCTTGTCTTCAGTGTGGTCTAGTGGTTTGAATGCTGGACTATGACTCTGGAGGTCAGGGTCTGAATCCTCACTCAGCCATGAAACCCACTGGGTGACCTTGGGCAAGTCACACGCTCTCAGCCTCAGAAG
>NC_056526.1:187611281-187612964 GCF_019175285.1 Sceloporus undulatus | reverse complement strand
TATCCCCCGAAGGAAGGAAGGAAAGGAAGGAGGAAAGAGCAAAGCAGACTCAGGGGATGAGGGGCACCCCCTCGCAGGGCCGCCCCCCCCCGGACCTTACCTTCGTCGCCCGTCTCTGAATACCCCCCTAATAACTCCCCCATAATACCCCCATTGCCTTTAATTCTCCCCACAGTGTCTCCCCTCTAATATCATTTAGAGCCCCCTAATGTCTTTATTACCCTTAAACTCTCAATAGCCCTATAAGATCCCCCATAATCTACCTCTCATGCCTTTTAGAGCCCCCATAGATCTGGAATATCCCCCATAATGTCTCTCATACCTGTTAGAGCTCCCATAATATCTCTGAGTATCCCCCCATATCTCCCCCCATATATCTCTCATACATTTGATATCTCTCCATACCCCATAGGATATCCCCTCATAATATCTGCAATGCCTTTTCAAGCCCCCTTTCATAATCTAATCTGATATACCCCTATAATATCTGTACACACCTTTTCCAACCCCCCTCCAAGAATATTTGCATTTCCATATCGTATATCTCACCCCAGAATGTCTCTCATACCTTTCAGATCCCCCCACAATATCTCTGAATATCCCCGCTAATATCTCCCCCCATAATATTTCTAATATCTTTAATATCTCTCAATATCCCCATAGAATCTCCCTTCATAATAGCTCTAATACTTTTTAGACCGATCTCTGAATATCCCCCTCCCCCCTTTTAGAGGTTCCCCCCAATATCTCTGAATATCCCCCCCCCCCCATAATATCTCTAATACATTTAATACCTCTCAATATTCCTCATAGTAGCTCTGATACCCTTAAGGTACCCCAGAATATCTCTAGATATCTCCTCTTAGTATCTCACCTTTTGACCCACCCCAGTATTTCTAATATCTCCCTCATAATATCTCTGATACCTTTAATATCTCTCAATATCCCCATAGTATCTTCCCTCTAATACCTTTTAGACTCCTCTCCGGACTATCTCTAAATAACCCCTTTTAATATCTCATTTTGACCCCCCACAATATCCCTGAATATCCCCTATACTATCTCTCCCATAATATCTCAAAGACCTTTAGGAACCCCCCCATCTCTGAATACCCTCATATCTAATATCTTTTAGACCACCCATAATAGTATCCCCCATAAGATCTCCGATACCTTTCAAACCCTCCATAATATCTCTACCTTTTAGACCCCTTCAATAATGTCTCCCCCACAATATTCCCCCCATAATATCTCTCCCATAATACCTCTGAATATTCCCCCTAATATCCCCTATAATATCTCTTAATATTCCTACTAATATCTTCCCCATAATATCTCTAATACCTTTAAAGACCCCTCCTAATATCTCTGAATATGTCCATAATGTCTCCCCCCATAATATCTAATACCTTAGACCCCCATTATTATTATTATTATTATTATCATCATCATCATCATCATCATCATCATTATTATTGTTGTTGTTATTATTATCCCATTTTTCCCCCAAAACAGGACTCAGAGTGGCCAATAATATCTCCTGAATATCCCTCATAAGATCTCCAATACCTCCCCCCCCCCCATAATATCTCTTACCTTTTAGGCCCCTTCAGTAATGTCCCCCCAATATCTGCCCCATAATATCTCTCAATATCCCCACTAATATCTCCCCTATAATCTCTC
>NC_056526.1:187599543-187611256 GCF_019175285.1 Sceloporus undulatus | reverse complement strand
CTTCTTTTACCTTTAACACCCCATAATAGCTATGATATCCCCATAATATTTCCATAACTTTTAGACCCCCTCGATAATATATCTTGAATATCCCCCTTTATTATATTGGAATCTCTCCCCACATTATAATCTCCCCCTATAATATCTCCCACATAATATCTCTCTAATACCTTTTAGACTTCTTGGGGACCCCCTCCCTGCCCCCACAGGTCATTGGTAAGGGTTACCCCCTGTTTGGGGAGGGGGGTGTCCTATAGAGACCCTCTCTCTTTTCCATTTTGATGCAGAAAGTATTTTATCCCCCCCCCCAATCTTGTTAGGCCCCTCTCCCCATATATTCGGCGGGGGCGGAGCCTGTTATTCCATTTCTTGGGGGGCATATTTGTAGAGAACACCCCCACCTCAGTATCTTTTCACTTTCTTCCATATTAGACACATAATCCCCCTCCTTACTTTTGAGAAGTAATATGGCTGTAAAGACGCTCTAATAAAGGGGAACTAATATAATAATAATACGATGATGATGATGATGATGATGATGATGATGATGAGCTGAGTTTAATACCTTTAAATTACCCTCCTCCAGAAAATCTCTGAATATCCCCATAATATCTAATACTTTTTGGAAACCCCCTCCCCCCCATAATATCTCTGAATATTCCCCATAAGATCTCAGTACCTTTTAGACTCCCCACTAATATCTCTGCTTTTTAGACCTTTTTCATTATGTCTCCCCCATAATATCTCGGAATAACCCCCCCCCCCATATCTCTCCTAAATCTCCCATCTTTCTATATACCCCACTAAATATCTTACCCATAATATCTCTAATATTTTTAGACTCCTGATAATTACCTCTGAATATCACCCATATTGTATCATAAATACCCTCTAATATTCTCTGAATACCCCCCTATATCTTCCTCTAATATATACTCCCATAATATCTCTGGATATCCCACTAATATCTCTCCCTTGATGTCTCTGATATCCCCACTAACATTACTGGTATTTATTGGGGGGGGGGTTGATTGTTCACCCTTTCCCTCTTCCTCACCCTCTGCAGGTTATTGGTGGCCTTGTTCTGCTAACAAAGCCCCTCCCTCATTTCCCTTCAGTCTCCTTTTGTCATTTTTAGCCTCAATATCTCCTCATGCATCCAGTTCCATAGGTGTAGTATATTTTCCCCTGCTAATATAAGGTAACAAAAGCCACCCCACCCACACCATCCCTTCTGAGGATTTAGAGGAATGGGAAGAGAAGAAATGGGTGGGGGATAGTAGCCTATTTTTAAGGGGGGGTGACCACACTCCTTCTCCCAGTCCTTCAGTTATCTCCTAGTGATTGGCAGGTGGATAGAGTCACTGGTCCCATTATCATTCCAGTCCGCTACCCCTCCATCTTTCCTTTGGGAGACTGGTTGTGACGGAGGTTGTCCATCTTCATGATTTCAGGTTACCACCTTGTCCCCTCTCTCTTCCTCCCCTCCATTTTATTGTGGGGAGCTAAACCTCTCTATTTCTGCTGCTATATTCTTGGGATCTCAAAGCCCCTGTTTTCATCATTGTTTGTTAGATTACATGTCTTGAGCTTTGCCATTATTGTTTTAGGATGTGATCCCATCTTCATGAGGATTTTCTGACCCTTATTGAACCTCCGTTATGTGTGTGTGGTGGTGTTTGAGTAGTGCATTTTTGCATTATCCATTTGTACAGACCCCCCCCTCCTGTAATAGTGCCCTCCCCCCTGTTTGTGCAAAGGCTTGCTGTTACTGTAATGCTGGACATTTCTAGTGCATTGTGTCACACCCACAAATGATTGTTCTCCTTTTCTTTTATGCCTTTCCCCTTTGTTCACAATGAACACATCTCTCTCTCCTCTCCAGTCCGTCTCATTTCAGGATTACTTCCTCTTTAGCTTTAGAGTCGGGTGCGTATCCAACGCAGGAGTGACAACATTGCCCAGTTTCTTTTACCCAGAGAATAAGTTCTTGTTTTATCCTTGCTACATTGCTGCCTTTAGCGCGCTCTTTAATATGATTCCCTGGTGCTCCAAACACTGCGATGGGAAATTGTACAAAATAGGCCGGCTCTCCAGAGCCATCAAATCGTGAGAAATGGACATACACTGCCATAGGAATGTGGTGTGAAACATTGCTGGAAAAAAAAACCCATACTCATTTTTTTGATGGGTTGTTACCTTTTCCAAGGCCCATTTCTTAAAGGTGCATGAGCTCTCAAGGTGAGGGACACAGAAGCATTTTTAAAAAGGAAGATAATACAATTTTAAAGACACTGTTTTAAACCCTCAGTCAGGACAGGTGGACGA
The DNA here is from genome assembly GCF_019175285.1 of Sceloporus undulatus. Taxonomy (NCBI): domain Eukaryota; kingdom Metazoa; phylum Chordata; class Lepidosauria; order Squamata; family Phrynosomatidae; genus Sceloporus; species Sceloporus undulatus. The sequence goes on along the minus strand of NC_056526.1, from coordinate 187,608,928 downwards.
TTTTCATCTCCCGGAGTCTTGTTTTATTACAGTAATTTGCACCGACCTGGACTTGCATTTTATGACATTGTCACATGAAGTCTGTAAAACAATCTCACCCTCATCCCAACCATCTTGCTGTGTGCTTTTTTAAAAGTGACAAAAAATACCTATTTAAATTGTATTAGTGCATATTTTTCTTTTGTGTGTGGGAAAAAAGTGGGCGCAGCAACTACTCAGAACACAATGTTTTCCCTCATTTGTTTATCTGTGTTTTCTGGCTCTTGTTTTGGCTGTTAATGAAATACTGGTGATTCTGTATCTTGTTGCCCATGCAGGAATTTTTGCCCCCCACGACAGGATTTTTATTGCGGTCAGAAATACACCCGATTATTCACACACTGGTTTTTTTTTTATATGCCTGCGATCAAAGGTTAAAAAACCACCGAGATGTGATTTGTCGTGTCTTTTGCAAGCTTATATTGTCTTTTTTCAGTTCAGTTGCTGCAGCTTGAGCAGGTGGGGAGGGAAATCTCCTTAAACCTGGGAGTTAAAATTGCCATAGTGATTTATTTCACACCCCCAGTATTATTCCCATTTTCCTCTTATGTAAAAGACGTGAGTGAATCTTTGCTCATTTGTCTCAGCTACTAATCATATAAATTATTAGTCCCAAAAATATTTACTTTTTTAAAAGTCTTCAATTTTCAAAGAAGATTTCTTTATGAATAACTAGTCTATTCTTCACAGTTTGCAATCTGGAGAATAATAATACTGCAGCAAGTACTGCTGTTTTTTTACATCTTTACACTTATTAATTCAAGATCAGTTAGAAAGGATATATGCAAAAAGAAGGGGAGGAAAAAGCATGTTAGAAATTGCCTGGTCCGGGTTTCTTGCCTTCTTTACACCAAGCATCCAAACGCTAAAATTGATTTGTTTCTAACATGTGTGAATGTAAAAAACATTTAAAAAAACTAAGTTAAAACTTAAAATTATTGAAAACTGCTTAAGGAGACAAGGGTTTTTTTCTTCACCTTGGTCGGCAGTGTTTTTCTTTGGTGCTTGGGGTATGAAAGGAAGAAAAAAATGGAGACAAATCTTGCAAACAAAGCCTTTTTCCCTCCCCTATCCCCCATTTGTACTTGTGAGAAGGGCCAAAGTCTGCTTGCTGGATTAGCTGCAATCAGCTGGACATGCGTTGTGGGGGTTGATGATCATGTTGTGGGTTGGCTGGGAAAGCATGCACAGCGAATTATGTTGTTGTGTCAAAATGGAAATGTTTCCAAAGAGTACCTCATTTAACGGAGAGAAACTGTAACTCTGTGGGGCAGCTCAAATAATGCTGATGTGTACAAAACCAGTGTGCATGTGCGCGTGCAAGGAGATTAGCGGTTGAAAACTTGGGGGCGGAAAGGAGGTGTCTGGAGAGAAGACTCTTTCCAGAAATGTGGGGTTTGTGCCCTTGAGTTTTTGCTGATAAGAGAACAAAGGAAAAATATTTTTGGGCCTTGGCTGGAAAATTAGGGCCTGTTCTAAATCTGGGAGTATCGCTGGTCAGCTGTGTGTCTTGTAAGAGAAACTAAGAAACGATGTATGGGGGCATAGACTTTACCTAAGTTAATTTTAAAATATGTTTAACTTATCTCCCTCATGTATACTCTATGAAATAATGCAGCCTTGTTAACAATGGTTTTCATCTGTTTAACCTTAGTTTGTGGCTAAATAGCTTGCTGTATAGAAAATTCAAGAGCATGCTTCGATTTGGCATTTTGTAGGAGGTGGGATATTAATAATAATAATATTAATAATAATAATAATAATAAATTAAAGAGTGGTTGGTCCGAGGAAATAAACCTTTTCAAATGGCAAAAGCTAATTGGAAATCTGCAACAATATTCTTTTGAGTTTGTGGGTTTCTGTGTTGTCCATATATTTTTGCTGTCATGGCTCTCCCCATTAATCATAGAATCATGGGGCCAGAGCGGACAGACAGAGGAAAAAAGTGGCTTGGGTTTTGTTTTTTTTTCCTGGTTTTTCTGAAAGCAGATTGAAAAACCCTTGTCTGCATGGCCTGCTTTTCTAAGGCGGGGCTAAACACTCACAGGCTGTCCTGCAAACCAATGGCAGACAAAAGTCATGTTTTGTATGTGGCGGGTTATTTTTTCTTGTCCACCTATCACACATGCATGCCGCACCATCACACAAACACATCACCTGCAACCTCAGTTAGTTACCTCCTTTTCCCATTTTGATGCCATTCATGGATGCTCACCCGTATGACAAGCAACACAGTCACATGTGCAGTGCACTGCCTGATTAAAAGTGTTTTGTGTGTCCAGTGACACATTGGCCACCAATCATGGAGTCCCCCTACATGCTCCTTCACCCCACTGCTCCCTGTAGATGTCTGGCTTTTGTATCGTTACCTCCATTGCATTATTGGCAATTGCCTTTGTTGCTTTATTGCATTCCCATACTGGCTCTGGCTGTTTATCTGTCAGTGTGATGATGCACTTTCCCACTTGAGTTGGAGGAATCCCAGCTTCTTTTTGCTCCATTTTTTTGCCCCCGGAGGCCGCTTTTGTTTCGGTTTTCCTTTCCACTACTTTCCCCTCATGTGTTCATCTAAAACCTCCCACCTTCAGGCAGTTTATAACCTCTTTTTCTGGCCCGTGCAGGACACCCCACTGAAATCATAGAGTTGGAAGACACCTCAAGGGCCCATTCAGTCCAACCCCCTTGCCATTGCCCGAAACATTATTTCCAAACACCCCGACAGATATCATTCCAAGTCTTGTTTAACAACCTCCAAAGAAGGAGACTCCACTTACACTCCAAGGACGGGTTTTGTCGTTACACTGTTGAACAGCTCTTACTGTCATGACCATTCTTCCTAATTCGGGGTTGAATCTTCTTTCTGTAGTTTGATCCATTGCTTGAGTCTAGTCTCTGGAGCCGCAGAAATCCGCTTGCCATTCCTCAATAGGACAAACCCCTCAAATACTTTAAAAGGGCTATTATATTCACCTATTAACCATTCTTTTCTCCGCTGCTCTCATTAGGGCTTGGTGGACCCTTCACCATTTTGGTGGCCCTCCTCTGAATGCTTAATCTTGTTCCCACTTCCTTTTTGAATTGTGCGTACCCAGAGCTGGATGCAGTATTCCAGGTGAGGCCTGACCAAAGCAGAAATAGGTGACACTATTATTTCCCCTTGATCTGCGACACTATACTTCTATTGATGCAGTTCTAGAAATCATTGACTTTTTACTTGATCCAGGACCCCAATGGGTGAAGAAAAAAAAAAAATGTGACGCGAGTAATTGCAGCGTTGCCTTGCAATGGTCTGCCAGGAAGCAGCGCAGGTGATGGAGGAAACTACCAATGTGGGGGGCTATTTGTGTTGTCATGTCCTGTTATTTTTTGGCCAACACTCAGTAATTTCGGTAAGTTGCCTCCCTGACAGCCAGCACTGGTTGTAGTGGTTTGAGCGTTGGCTTTGACTCTGGGAGACCAGTGTTCAAATCCTGCCCTTGCCAGAAACCATTCCATTTTGGAAAAAAAAAAAAAACAAAAACAGATCTAAAACCAATTTTTTTTTTTAAAGGTTGTTTGCAAACAAACAAACACCCAGGCCCTTTTAAAAAACCCAAGGCCCATACCAATTATACAAATAATTACACTACCTACGGACATTACCAAAGGTGGAGTAGCTCAGTGTCTTTGGAAGAAGTGGCTGCTACAGAGATAACTCCGTCTGCGTGTACTTACCACAGCTCTTGGGGAGGATGATGGGTCACGCATGATGGGTCACACCACAAACAATATCTGGCCCCAACCCTGTTTAGAGTTTGTAGGTCAACACCAGTCCTTGAATTGATCTTGCGAGGAAACCCCAGCAAGAAGCCATGCCAGTTTGTTTCGGACATTGTGGCTCCCAAAACTCATGCTATATACAGCAATCTGGCAACTCTGGTGCTTTCTGAACCGCCATTGGGTAAGTCCTCCGGGAACGTCCCATTTTTAAAAAAGGGGCTTCTCTTTTCGATGCCCCTGGGTCTAGTACGGACTCCATCGTACAAGATGGCGCCGGCCTTTACATGGCCGGCGCCCTCTTTGCGTTCGGACGTGAGCGTCCGTAGGGGTCGCGCGCTTGTGACGTAGCGGAGCTCGCCCCTGGCGCCTCGCTACGTCGCCAAACCGACGGAAAAGAAGCTCCATTTTCGGAGCTTCTTTTTCGGTCCGTGCGAAGTCGGGGCCGTGTGACGGGCTTCCGGCTCCCCCGTGGCCCCTACTGGTTTGAGAGAGTAGGCTTGTTTGTTACCCCCGCCCCTCCTATGTTTCTTTTTACAAAAACCCAACACCAGCGGCCCTGGTTTTTTCTAGTTGTGAATGTTTTGTTGATTTGTTTTGGTCCGTCCACCAAACGTTTTTCTTTTGTTTTCCTTTTGTGATCTGTTGCAATGCACGAGTTAAGGACCGAAGGTGTTTCCTTCCTTCCCCCTGGCCCTGTTTAATCATTGTTTACATATTGTTGAGAGCCACTTAGTGTGAAGCATTATCTCTGCAGAATAACTTGTTGAATGTAGTTACAGGACAGAGTGGGATGCCACATGGTGATAGACTCATAGAATTTGGCCCAATTGCCAAAGCCGATGCTTGTTTGTTTTAAATCTAACAAATTTTATTTATTGACCACTCTTGATGCTATGTATTGAGGCACTCCAACTGTCTTCAAACATAATAACACCATTGCAGGAAACTGTGAAAATGCTTATTAGCAGTATATGTTTAAAACATCCGGCCTATTTTCCTATGGTCAGGAAAGCAGGTCATCCTCTTTTATTGCCTTTTCCTTTCATCTTGTTTCATTTTAAGGTGACAAACTAGGTTGAGAGTATAAAGTAAACTTGTTTTCTAATTGTTTGATATTAAAAGCATTGTTGTTTGTGCTTTCAGTTGTTTCTGATTAAAATGGCAACCCACAGGAGTTTTCTTAGCAGGTTTCTTCAGACAGAAGTTGCCCATTGTCAGCCTCTGAGGCTGGCTGAGAGAATATGATTTCCCAGGTCCACCTTTTAGAGGTTAACGATTCAAACCAGGATTCGAACCCTGTTCTCCAGATCATAGTCCACCTTCAAACCACTCCACCATCCTGGTTCTCTTAATAAAAACATTATAGAGGTTAATCTGGTGGCAATTAGATTCAGCTAACACAATTTTTTTAAAAATTTACTCAAAATATCCGCCTGAATCAAATGGTACATACATTGATTTACAGCAACCTGGCAACAGTCCTACAGTCACACTACTAGAAAAGGAAGTCCCGCTGTCTTAGGATTGACTTAGGTACCGAATTCCACATTTCAGCATGTAGTGTCAGCTGATTTTTTTGGTTTTCAGTTGGAAGTAGCGATGCAATCAGTGACTGCCTATAGCTGGCTGTTGAACCATACAGAATTTGACGGAGGAGGAGTTTGATTGTCGTTCCCTCCTAATGATTAACCCATTTTTGAGACTGACTATCGGTAGATCTTACTTTTCTAAGTAACATATAGGGGCACGTCACATTCTCTCAGCCTAAGTGAATGGCAATGGCAAGCCCCCTCTGAAGAAATTGCCAACAAAACCTTGTGATCGGTAGTCTTCGGTCACCCATAAGTCGAAACAAAACTTGATGATGAAAGCACACAATTAAAGCAATGAAAATACGGTTTTTTTTTTAATTAAAATGTAGCCTGTCCCTTTCAAATTTTTACCGAAGCAGTTCTTATGTTTTTTGTGGGTTTTTTTTTTTTTCGGCTATGTGACCATGTTCTAGAAGCAGCGTTTATTCCAGACGTTTGCCCAGCATTCTGTGGCTGGCATCTTCGAGCATGTGACCTAGAACTCCTAATCATATGAATCATAGAGTGGAAGAGGACCACTAGGGCATCAGTCCAACCCCCTGCCATGCATGGAAATCCAAATCAAAGCATCCCTGGACAGTGGCAATCCCGGCCTCTGTTTAAAGACCTCCAAGGAAGGAGACTTTATCACCCTCCGAGGGAGTGGCATTCCACTGTCGAACAGCCCTCATGTAGGAAGTCCTTATGTTCAGTGGATGGTGGATCTCTTTTCCGTAGCTTGCATCCATTGTTCCGGGTCCTGTTCTCTGGAGCACAGCAGAAAACAGCTTGCCTCCCTTTCATATGGACATTCCTTTCAAATATTAAAACAGGGCTATCATATCACCTCCTAACCTTCTTTTCTCCAGCACCCTAAAAATCCCCAGCTCCCTAAAGTGTTCCTCATAGGGCATGGTTTCCAGACCCTTCACCATTTTTGTTCGCCCTCCCTTTGGACACGCTCAGTTTCTCAATGTCCTTTCGAATTTTGGTGCCCAGAACTGGACCACAATATTTATGTGGGCCTTGACCAGCGCAGAATTACAGTTGGCACATATTACCTGGAAGAGAGTGGATATATATATCATTGTGTGATTCCACACACGATCAAGCACATGCGTGAGAGACACTTGCAGGACTGGATCCGCCAGAAAAAATCCGCCAGTAGCAGAACCCATTCTTAAACCATGCTGGCAAATCATGCTGTTTGAACAACACTGAAATTCTGGACCACACCGCCCAACTATCAGGTCTGAATGCACAGGGAAGCCTTGAAATCCACAACAGAAAGAAGAAACCTTAAAAGTAAATAAAGTTTGGCTACCCGTCCTGACGACACCAAACAAGGATCACAAATGCAAATGAGAACCCACTCAGGGTAGAGGTTTTCCCAGCAGGACAATGATCACACCAATTAGCAGACACTAACCTCTTTTGTACATCCTTTCTACCCCTTGAGGCCAGGCCTTCAACAACAGAAACCTACACCGCTTAACCTGGGATCACTCCTTACCCAGGTCCACTGTTCTGTGTGTTATACACCCCCCCCCCACTCTCCTCCAGGTCAGCATTCTCTGAAGATGCCAGCCACAGATGCTGGTGCTATTAGAATCTAAACTCATCTAGACCACTGGCACATAGCTCAAAAAAACACCCCACAAAAAACCTATGGATTGCCGGCCATGAAAGCCTTCGACTTCACAGATCTTTAATTAAAAATTTAAGTAAGTATCTAAACTTGCTGCTTTCATGTTTTTCTTGCCTGGAGGTGGATGTCTTTTAGAACATCAAATTAATTGAATCAAACTCTGACCGGTTCATTTGACTGTTTATTGTTTGATCAGGTTCAAATAGTCCAAGAAGCAAGAATGTTATAGTGTCATCTTATCTGTAAATTCCCATTATGGTGTTATTTTGCTGGCAAGAGGCGTTGGCTGTGAAACCATGCCCTTCTGGGTTGTAGTAGTCATGGTGGCCCGTTGGCCCCATAGTGAAATTTAACATAACGGCACCTCTGTTGGATCTGGACTACAACCTTGGGCTGTTGGTAGTACCTGGTAGAGTTACACTCATTGAAATGTGAGTCAGGTTTGTGTAATGCCCCTGGTTTGACAGGTTTCCTTCTCGTTGGAACAACAATAGGATTCAAGCTGATAAATTAATCTAGCCATTGTTTGTTTTTCAGGGACCACATGTTTGCGTGGGCAACTGTACCAGTGGCCAGTTTTCCGCTCTACCTCCAGTGGGTTGCATCCTGCTGACAACATTGCTTCCACCTACTTCTATCTTTGTTGGCAGTCTCCCAAAAGGCATCTAGAGGCACGCTTGGCCCAGGACTTTACAACCCAGTGATGGCACCTGTACCTTTCATCGGCTTGTATAAGAGAGGTAATTTCAGCAGGTGTTGCTTGTCATGAACCAGGTAAACAAGTAACATCTGCTGAAAATTCCCTCTTCTACACACCACTGTTAAAAGTAAAGGCTTGGTGCCATTCCGCTTTTCACTCTGGCAATCTCAATGGCAGTGAACATCCCTGTTGCCATTTTGAGAAGGGCTGATGGAAAATGTATTTGGGAGTGCTGGTGGATTTATCTTTGTTTGTACCTTTCAGGGCATCCTCATGGTTTTTGAGCAAACCAATCACCCAAAATTACATCAGGATTTAAATTTTTTTGAGGGGTTGGTGGGGTTGGGGGCCTCGGAGAGACACTGATGCGGAGCTTTGGGGCCCTGCAAATTGGGGAATTTGGAGGCTGTGTGTGTGGTCGTAGGCTCCACCTTTGCCTCCTACCCATGAACAGTCCATGAATGCTGGCATTAGCCATCCCCTGCTTATGGTTATTAGCAATATACAGTTTGCTGAATGAAATGTTGAGGGGCATCACTAACAGGGACACGCTACCCCTGTCCATGCCCAGACGGAGATCATCGACCAAGGCGACCATAGCAGTCTCAACCTCGTAACCCACCCAAAAGCCGGTTTGAAATGGGTCTAGATAATCCGTTTTGTCCAAGATCGATTGAAGCTGGATTGCAACCGCCCTCTCGATTACCTTCCCCAAAAATGGCAATAGCGAAACTGGCTGGTAATTATTATGCATCAGAGGGTCGAGGGAGGGCTTTTTTAGCAAAGGTTTTACAGTGGCCAATTTTAAGCTAGATGGAAATTGCCCATCCCTCAAAGATGTATTGATAATCCAGTGCAACATTGAAGTAACTACCGGTCCCCCCTGAGCCGCTAGCCATGAGGGACAGGGATCGAGAGAGCAAGTTGTCTTCCTAACACTTCTATTTTCAAGCAGTGGATGATTGAATCAGTGGATGCCAAATCTATGGATATGGACATCAGACTGTGTATGTCTTGCTTAGAGAGAGAGAAAACCAATGATAGTAATTTCTCAGCACACCCATAACTCACAGACTTCTCTCCCCCCCCCCCCCCGCCATTTCTCTTCTAGTTGGTCGCACCGTAAGATAGTTATGCACTAAATCATTTCATTTTTTAATAGAGGCCTACTTTACTTATTGCTATGGTACACATCTATCAGACCAAAATGGTACAGTGATCATGCTGGCATTCTTTTTAAAAACAAATTGAAGCATTCTGGCAGCTAGCAAAGCAAGATGGTGGTAGTGTACTGAAAGAGGTGGAGGAGAATTCAGGGGGCATTGTATGTAGTCCCAAGAACTCATACTTCCAGCCCTAGGAAGTACAACCTCAGCAGCAACAATAAAAAACAGTTTTTTAAAAAATGAACAAACAGAGAGCTACGTGTGGAAGACAGAGGACAGAACAAACTCCTATAATAATAATATGTTTTATTTTTATACCGCTTTTCAGAGGTATAAAATATACAGCTATGGCTGTAAATGTAATACCAAACTTTTGCTAATGGCATGCCTTGGTGCAGATCTGGAAAAGGGTACTCTTCCATCCTCAGGGACCACCAATGAGTAAAATAAATTTGGTTGATTCCTCTCAAGAAGGAAATGTTCCAACCCAGGAAAATCTAAG